>NC_060253.1:55718990-56022020 GCF_921293095.1 Ischnura elegans
CTGAAATGTTACAACTTGAACGACTACGGCTTTCCCCCCCTAGTTTTGATCCTGGGTACGCCCATGATTGGGAGCCGTCTACCTTCGTCAGACAGTAGAGATGCTTAGTTACATTTATGCATAATATTAACGAATAATATCCTAGAAATTAAGTTAATTACTCAGAAGTACTAAATGGTCGACATGTAGATACGTATTCAAGGACGCCGACTTACAAAAAATATTGGGGGGGCCCAAACCGGGGATCTTGTCCCGGGAAATTTTATAAGTAGTTAGTTTTAAGTTTTTTAAGCATTTTAGAAGAGTCATATGATCAAAATTAGAACCCTGATAACTCGAATGTCGATATCTGGACACTCCGGGGAAAATTGACAAGCCTGAAACATTTTTTCCTCACACTCATAACGAATTTTTGAGGGGGCCCTAGCCCCCTCAAGCCCCATGGAGTCGGCGCCACTGTAAGTATTTCTTGCAAGTGGGTGATGCATGCCCTCTTTTTTCCGAAGTTTTGAGTACGTAGCGCAATGAATGGTATATGCTTGGGAAGAGCAAACCCCTACTTATTAATTTCACGCAGTGGCGTTGGCAAATGCTTTGGGGGCGAATGAGATGGCCTGGGGTGGCGATCCCCCCTCAGGCAACAGGGGTTCCGGAAAAAAATTTGAAAAACGACATGCCTGGAAATACATTTAGCATCATTTTAGCGCTTAAAATTTAACTTTAAACAGATGCAGTTATTATGTCAAAACTAGACTATAGTTTTGTATATTATTTTATTTTTCTGAGGCTTTGGGGGGGATCTATCCCCTCATACCCCCCATAGTTACGCCACTGATTGCACGAACATTTGTGGTAGTGCCTGCTTGTAGCTGAGTGCATGTTAGGGAGAAATACTCTTCCACTGTCATACATCCTAGAGGTATCTCGCTGGTTCTCATATAGATCTATATGAAGGCTACATGTTATTAAATCCTGATCACACGATCATTTTTTCCATCCCTTCCTAGCGATGGCTCCAGCTATCGCTCCAATGATAGCGGAATAAATGACTGTTTCACACGATTATTTTCCGCGATGGCTTCAGGGATGGAAATATGATGAAAAATGGCACGAAAAAATGACCGTTTCACGCCATCATTTTCCACGATGGTTTCAGGGATGGTAATAATTCCATCCCTCTTCCATCACTCAGCACGTCCTTTTTTCCATAGCTGAACCCATCGCTGGCGCCGTCCTTCAACCAATCAGAATTAACGGAGGTTAACAGCGGTTGTAACGCCACGCTTGGCATCCAATTGAATGACAGTTGTAAATATGGAAAGTAACAAAAAAGGCGATGGAAATTAATAATGGTGCGAATAACCGTGCGATTCAGAAAACGATTAATCGAGCCCTGAAAACCTACTGTTTGAATACACCAAAGATGAAGTTCGACATGAAAAAATTATAAAAAAACCTAGCCGGGATACGAATCCGTATCTCCCAATTGCACCCGTACGCGTGACTGCGTACAAAGTCACTTGTTTCGTGGGTACATTTCCTATCGTTTGAGCCATCATTCTGAGGGACAGAAAATGATCATGTGATTCAGGCTTCAAGGCGAAGTGAAACTTAACCGCGAGAAAATTAACAATGGGGGCAAAGGTTACAGTCCGGCCGCTGAGATTTGTCTGTTGATAGCTAGAAGGGGTAGGGGGCAAGGTTACCATGTAAGAAAGGGAAACGCCCACATCACATGTAAACAAAAGGGCTCCGTGAAGAAAGCAGCCAGAAGGGACGACGAGCAAGATGGATCCAATGGAAGAAACCTTTGCTTGGGCGATTCGCAGAAAGGGCTTGTTTTGGTGGTTCATATGCATGTGACAACGTTGTATGACTAGGCGTGAGTGGGTTTTTTTATGCTCTACTGTTACTGATTCATAATGCTGCGCCATAGATGGAAAATGTTTACATATAGAATATACTTGGATGGGAAGTGCATTATTAGAGGTTCATTTGGTGGATGGACCCCTGAATTGTATGTCCTAAATATTTAAACGGGTTTTGTATCAATTAATTCCCCCCTCTTGCTTGTAGGAGCCTTAACAATGAAATATGTTGTGTATAGTTAAATGCTAAAATAAGGGTGTTAGGTGCATTTAGGGGACAGCGATTGGTTGCAAACCATGTTGGGGCAGGGTTCTCCGCCTCTCCTTTTAAAGTGCCATCGGACAACTCTCGCTGGCTGGACTATAGGCCCGCATTTGCATTGGGATCCCTTTATTCCGTTCCCCAATGCTCAATACACTTGACCACGACGCTCCTCCATTTTGGAGAAAAAGAAGACCGTTCTGTGTTTATACTGGAGCAAACACTCCCAACCACCCTCTTCTCTACGCTACAGGGTAGAGACATACTAAGTGCTAGTTTGGGGGGCGAAAATGGTTAGAGCAGGACTCCATTTATCTTTTAAAAGATCGAGTCAACTCGACCGATGAAACGATTTCCACCCACTTTCACCACCTACTCCCTCGTAATAACACGACCCTCCATCGCCACTTCCTCAAGAGAACTCGAGGATTAAAAAAAAAGAACAAAAAAGAAACAGAAACACACCCGCCCAAAAAGAAGCGAACACTTAAAAACCTTTCCCACAGACGAAAAGATGACCCCAAGGCCATGTTCAGGCAGAAGGTTTTTTTTATTCGTTTCGAGGCATAAGAAGAAGGGCTATTCCGTGATATTATTTTTTTTTTCAAATAATTTTCATAATCGTTATCACGTTCATCCCTTCCTTCCATTTTTTTCACGTCCCGAAAGCGAGCCGATCGTTTTAGGGGTTAAAAGGAACAGTGTTTGGTATGTGTATTTGAGAGAGGAACGGTGTGAGAGATAATCAAAGGCTTCAAAATAATGCTCGGGGAATATTTCTGGGTTGGGGAGCGGAGGAGGTGGTACAGTCAGCTGAAGGACATTGGGGGAGGGGGGGAGGATTATTATTTGTTCGTGGAAGAAAATACGAGAAGAAGCGGGCGAGATCGTGATACCGGGGCGTAGGGAAAACTGTTCAAATATTTTAAGATGATTAACCGCACGAGAGAATGTATTCCACGTGAGTCAGCGCTGGGATGATTTTCCTCCACCACGCTACTTTGACTGATAGCGAGTGGAGGCGGTTTGGGCCCTTGGGGGAAGCGGAGATGCCGCCCCGTGATGCTACGGGTTGCTACGTAACGCATAAATAAACGAGCGTTCTCATGGAAGAACGACAGCGAGCATTTTGAGCCTCTACGTCCTCATCTGCGAGGTACCGTGCAAGCTACCACCAGGGTGAGTGGTACGGGGTAATAAGATGGCTTCCTATTTTTTTAATGGCATAAATCGAAATATTATTACTTTTGGAGTAGATACATTTCACGCTTCAAGAGTTTTAAATGACGATATCTATTTTTCGCGACCACACGAAAAGTGAAAAATTTCAAGCGCGGTAGGAAATTGCTTGCATTAAGAAAAAGACATGAATTGCCACGAGAATAGAATTCCCCGCGACAGGGAATCGAACCAAGGACCTTTGACTCTCCGGGTCCCAGCGCAGACCATACGCTATCCAGGTCCCTCAATTCCAATGGCAATTGGCCCGAGGCTCATGATACTAAATGTTAGGCCCTAGCGGTACATCACGGATGACAACGCGAGGGAGAAAAGACTTCAATGAAGCCACAACCAGATGAGAGCCTCAATCCTGCGATTATGCCGCGCATGGAGTTATATGTAATATTTCGAAGCCTAATGCCGCGTGAACCGCGGTGAAATATACAAGAATTTCCATGGGACCGTCAGCTTTGTAGGGTGCATAGAAATGAACGGTTTCCCAGAGTTTACAGTAACTTGAACTCAAACGGAAGGGCGGGTACCAAACACGGGCGGTCTGGCCAGGTCAATTGGTCGGCAATCGCCGAGGGCCCCGAGCTTAAGGGGGCCCCCGCAACCAGTGATGCAGCGAGGGGGGATTTTGGGGGATAAACCACCCCCCCCCCCCCGTAGCTCAGAGAAATTTTGAAGGACAATCCATTTCACTTAATTGGATTGATATTACTTAAAGAATAGTGTAAATATTAATAAAATATCCCTCAGAAGGCTGCAAAACTCACCATTTTGAACCATTTATATGGAAATTTTTCTAGCGGAGGGCCCCTGCACCTCCCGCTTACCCTGGCGGGTATTCCACACCCTCAGACACCCCAGTGTTTTGTGCCTAAAATCCTCCTTACCTTAATTCCTAGCTGCGCACCTGTCCGCAACGTTAGTGTCCATCGCGAAGCATATAAGAAAGGCGTAGTGAAAAAAGACTCATGAGTACTTGAACAAGTTTTTTTTCCGTAATGAAATTATACGTTTTCATTGGTTGCTTCATTTACAACATACTCTGTGTAATAAGATTGTATATAAAAAAAAATATAAGTGTCAGAAGATAAAAGAGAATCGCCCTAGACCGCCCCTGGTACCAAAGGTAAAACTTTCACTTCAGTAAACATTTGATTTTCTTCATCACACCCTACAGCAATTCGTAATTCGAATGCGCATCAAATGTGACGACAATGATCCAAACTACAAATTAATATAAACACAAATAATAGTTCCGAAACAAAGACAGGTTCTCTTGTACCAAAGCTCGATTAGTTGGAAATAGAAAAGTGACCCCAGCGAGAGTTTATAACCAGTGCAGAATCACACGATCACTTTTTCATCCCTAAAAATGATAGCTCTACCGATAGGTTTTCAGGGACCAGAGACATGACCGATCGACCCATCATTTTCTGAATCACATTACCATTCCCACCATCCCTTTTAGCATCCTTTGATGCGTCACTTTCCGTATTTACAAAGGTCATCCAATTAAAAGCCAAAAACCAAAGCCATGCTATGGTAACTGCCACGGAAAAAGGAACGTGCCCAATGATGGAAAAAGGAAAAATATTTCCATCCCCTCGAGCCATCACGGAGAATGATCTTGTGAACCATCATTTCTCTGCCATCAATGGAGCGATCGATGTCCCATGGAAGGGATGGAAAAAATGATCGTGTGATTTAGGCTTTTCCATGCGAAGCCAATGGGAACAGACTCCAAGCTAGAGATACATCACTAGCTTTGGAGAACACTCTTTCTTTGTAGCATGGTACTAATCGGGGAACGAGGTCAGGATCAAGGATGAGGTCCCTAGTGTACCCTTTCCAAATGAACCCCGCAACCCCCGAAATGTACCCCCTCTCCAAACACTGCCGATATTTTTTCTGGCCCTGAGAGAGTGTGCTTTACTATGTCCGTTCGGTTGCCGTTACGATCGTATGATTCTGAGTGGCTGGCAGCCAAAAAAGGCAGGCTCCAGAAAGTGTGAAGAACACAGATATATAAGTCTGATTTCGCGTAGGGATAAGATACTGTTGAAGGTTCTGAATCTGATACTCCAAAGAGTAATGGAAGAGAAAGTAGGTGAGGAGCAGATTGGCTTCAACAGGGGAAGGGGTATCGGAGAAGTCATTGAACCACAGAGAACAACTAGTATAAGATATTGGGAAAGAGGAAAAGATGTATGCTACTGCTTCATGGATTTGGAAAAAGCATTTAACGGAGTAAAATGGGATAAGCTAATGGAGATTCAGAAAATAAAGAGAGTAGACTGGAAGGATAGGAGGCTGATAAGGGAACTGTACAAGACAATGACGGTGGCTATTAAAGTTAAGGGCAAATTGACAGAGTAGATGGACCTGGGCAGGCGGGTAAGTCAGGGCTGTTGTCTTTCAACCACCCTACTCAATATACGCATTGCAGGGAAAAAGCGATTGGAGGACCTTGGGCGTACCCAGCGAGGGGGAGGAGGGGGTAGCTCCCCCCCCCCCCTTAAGAAGCAAAAAGCAAAAACCGCAAATGTCTTTAAGGAAAATAATATTTTTTCAAAAATAATTTTAAAAACTAATAAAGAGCCGTTACAGTTTCCTTAAAATGTTGGTTTCATTCGCTTTTTCCATGCTTAAATCTTACCTATAACTTGAACAACCATTTCTTGCCCCCCCCCCCCCCCAGTTTTGTTTGATCCTGGGTACGCCCTTGTGGAGGACAAAAAAATGAAATGCATCAGGTTTGCCGATGACATGGCGATTGTAGCCGATGAAAACCGAGCGCTTCATGAAATGATAAAAAGTTTAGAGGAAGGAATAAAATACTGCGGAATGAAAAGAAATGTTGTGAAAACGAAAGTTATGAGAGTAAATGATGACGGAAATGTTAAAGTTATCATCAATGGGGAAAAGGTAGAGCAAGTTAAAATGTATAGATGTTTATGAAGTTTACTGACTGAGGACTGGTGGAGTAAAACAGATCAATCCAACAATAGCTATGGGAAAGGAAGCTTTTAGTAAGAAAAGAAAGGTGGTATTTAGCAGCATGGGCCTTATCACATCTAGTAAAACTATTTCATAACCCTGGTCCATATTTTGCCTCTCCTTGGGCGATCAACAATCAAAACACTCAAGCTGAAAAACTCAATCGCATTCAAGATGGCTTCCATGAATAAACATGCTGAAGCCACGCGGCCAGACGAAGTGACCGGCAATTGTCGAGATGCATTCCCGTCTACGTCAATATTAAAACCACGAGGGAACTTGAACTAAAAACAAAGCTAACGGTTGAAGTTGACACCAATAGTAAACTCCGGCCAAACCTTCACACCGAAACAAATTTATCGTTACATGTCTGAAGCATAATATTCAAACATATTGTCAAACATTACCGTAAAATTTTCCTATGTGCACAGAACAGGTGGTCTGGTAAACGGAGATCTTTAGCGGAGGTGAAGATCACATCGCTGGAGATGCTTGAGGATGTTCCCCGGGTGCCTAATCCACGTTTAGGTGAATATGAGAGCGGTAAGCCATCACATTGAAATATTTTCCAAAACATAATCGTGAGCGAATCAACCCGTTACCACCGGTGGCGACGATCAACTCCACATTACTGATCCCATGATTCCCTAGGTACGACTGTCAACTGCATTTCAATTTATCGAGCGCAATAACCATAAATACTCTATAAACTCTATGGAAACAACGTTGCTCCTATTGGGAGTGAATAGAGGAGGTCCAATGCCATCCCAAAGAAGGCAGATTTCTGTTAGCTCTTCGGTCGCATTTTAATAGGTTTTCAAAAATGTCCGCGGCGCGCAGATGAGTGCAATGCGATCCACTTTTTTCCAATATTTTGAAGTAAATGTTTGTAATTGCGTGGATTAGGATTAAAAAGTCACAAATTCGATAGATCACATCATGTGTATAAAATTCGGAGTGACACCCCTAATTAAACCGTATTTCACGAGAAACGCGGATCACTTTGTCTCTCAGCGACGCGAGTGGCGAATTTTGTAAATCCATTTAAATGAAGTGGGCGACAACACATTTAGAGGTAGCCTTGAGGATCCACATTTATAAAATTCGGGGCGATTCGTGATTGCTCCACTAACTCATGGCAAGAATCATGGCGATTTTTGTACCCCAACTTCGACAGTAACGCACTCGCGAGGTACCTACCGGCATTCATTTCCCGTGTATTTTCTTAAACCACTGAAAAGTATTGGAGAAGGTATTATTCTCAACTACCATACATCTCGTAAACGATTTATAGTTCTGTGGAAGGAGAGGGATGACATTTTCATATTTTTATTTCCATCAATTCAACTTACTTGTTCTTAGAGGCACAACTAGTGGTGAAAGCTGTCCCTAGATAAGAATTTCCTGGGAGGAATGGGAGGCACACATTAGGGGGAAAGGGGTATGATAGTTTATATTCTCACTTCCACCCATAGGCAGATCCAGGGGGGGACAGGGCCACGTGCCCCCCCGCCCCCCCCAGAACCTCAAAAATATGCAAGATTTTTAATACTGCCCCATTATCATTGCGTTCAATTAGTATTACGAGATATCCTTGTGATCCCCCCCAGAACAAAATCCTGGATCCGCCCCTGCTTCCACCCGAAAAGTTAAGATTACATTTTCAATTATTCATTCTATAAGTTGATAAATCAATTCATGGAATCATTCTAAGTCATAGACATGTTATTCATCCAATTTATATGGATACTTTTATGTGGTTATTCGCCTAGCTGCATGGTAAGGTACTTTTTTTTTAAATGATCATCTGATAGTATAAAGATGTGTGGATCTATTCTCATTTACAGAGGCATATTTATTAATTTTTTTTGGCCGATGAAATGATCCAAATTATCCAAAATTCCACTCATCTGTCCCTTAGTGGGTGAGGTCTTCCTAACTGGCCCTCAGTAAATGGGCCATGAGGAGACTACAAGTGTCTCAAATGTGCTCTGCCCATCTCAGCAGAGGCTCTGGCCTCCTTGGCAAACTCTATCACACTGAGTGGTAGATTTGTGATCTAGCTACCACAGCTGAAGGCCTTACTTAAAAAAGGCACCTTGAGGAACCTTAACGGAGTGCTGTACTTGAAGTGACTACTACAAAGAACACCAGCAGGCATTGGACTTTCCCTGAAAAGTTCCTGCCACCTCCGGGATTTGAACACAGACCCATATGGTGAGGCGCCAACACTTAAGCAATCACACCAAACTGATCCTTTTTTGTACTTTTTTCTCCTGGTTTGTGCAATTACTTCTATTGGCATCTCCTGATTGGCCAGCTGTCACTTCAGTTTCAGAAGATGGTCCTATGTTCTACTGACATTACAGCCTGTTCCTCTATATATTTTATTACCTTGCAGCTGAATGTTGAAAACGACAGGGGAGTTACTTATCAAAATGCTGGAATAAGACATGGCGAATCTCACCTCGTGTGAAACTCAGGAGATCTATGTTCCTGAGATTAGTTTCTTGGCACTCAAAATTCATGTAAATCGTGTGACAGCAGATGAACACTTGCACATGTGCCATTTAGTTACTTATTAAGTCTATTAGAAACCAGAGCCCCTTGATTTTCAAGCCTCCAAAACACCTGAACAAAACATGCAGCATCGAAACGTAGGTTAAATTTCCTTTTTAACTGCTTTCTACGGAAACATAAAATGAGTGATTAAGCTTATATGCATAGTAAATATTTCGCTGAAATTATTTAGGGTATTCTCAGTCTCTGAGATTACCCATAAGCTTCATGACTTTGAACTCTAAAACATTATTAACTTACAAATTGCTTGTATTCAAATGAAACTGGATTCTCCGTAATGCAAAGTATAAAAACAGAAGCATTTTATTTTAAATAGAAAAATTTTAGGTTGCATGTACAGTTTGAAAATTGGGTGAAGGTAAAACTCACCATTATAGAAAAGGAAAATTTGATGAAATAAAGTAGAAATTTTAAAATAACAAAATCATTCATTTAAATATTGAGATAAATCCTCTAGAAGTTGATCCTGCCTAAACAGTAATTGCCGGTATTTTTCCCTCCACTCCTTTTGACAATTTTCTGTGGCACCCATAAAAGTCTTGATATCATCATCACTAAAAATTGTGCCTGAAAAGATGAAGAAAAGAAAATCAATTTTAGTCACGTATACTCATTTTAGAATGCACAAGAGTTAATCATGGCAAATGGGGGAGTAACCAGAAACTCCCTTCACGGAAAGAAATATTCACCGTCAGTCACTCACAGTTATGCAAGAGTCACAAGATTTTACATATTCCCGGCGAACACAATATATACTGTACTAACTATAATTCTCTGTAAATTTACTACAGACAAGAATAAAAATCATCTCAAGTGATAAGTTATATTCAGTGATGTCACGGTAAAATTAGCAGTGCAGGAACACACTTCCCTGTACTTCTTTTGGAAGTGAAATACTACTCTGTATGTTCTTTTATTACAAGCTATTATTTACCTTTAATTGCAAATTTTTTGTTTTGGTTTCGAATGTGTATATTAGAAATTTTTAGGCAACAAAATTGATAAAAGTGTTATTTGACTATTATGTCTTTTGAAAACACTGTTCCGGCACCATGACACCCCTGGTTATAATTCAAATAAAATTTTCAAGGATGTAATAACGAACGTCAAAAAATGACACATGGAGCTGCAGCAATCTGGCCTCATGGCTCAGTGATTCACTGGAACGTTGAACTTCAGTATGCCAAGCTTTGATAAAAACAAATAAGGTCTGAGAGAGGAATTCAGTTTTAAGCACATTGTGGGTCTGTGGCCCACTGTCATAAATATATTTCGATCTCTAAGAAAGACTGTCATGGGATAATAGCTTCATTAAAAGATGCAGCATTATATGGAACAAAAGCAAATATGGGTAAACTCTTCATGGGATTCTCACCAGGTTAAATTACCCGTAATAGTCAACGTTTCAAGCTTAGACTCGAGGCTCATCCTCACCTTTGCTGAATGTTGTTTTATTTGCTTGTAAATCAGATCACTTCGTGATCTAATTAATCCAACCTAACTAATCTAAAGCTTGAACTAACAATCACATCAAATAATAAAGTACAGCCGACTCCTGCTTATCCGGCTGCAGTTTATCCATGCATGATTTTCACTCTCGCTCAATTTTTTCCGTGATCTTTATAAAAATAAAAAATCGACGCAAAATCGTTGGAATTGCAGCATTAATGCTAGGATACACTATATCTATTATTTCCATTAGAATCTCCTTCGTGAAACAGAAGCGATTGCGTGCTAGCTGCATTCACGGGACCACCGTGTTCCTGTTTTCCAAGCCTCACGGTGCACGACCGCGCTTTGAGATCACGATGCACGTCCCGCAGCAGTTGCAACCCGGGCAACTTGTGCGAGACGCGACTACGTGGCTGGTACCTGACAGTGTAGTTTCCGATGTCGAGCAGCGGTTTTGAAGCATTCCTGCAAACCACTTTTCTGTATCAGTGATAACATAGCCACCGATGTGTGGTTTTTGAAACCAGGCCTTACAAGGAGCATCAATACGAGTACAACCAGGTTATCGCCACTAAAAAGATTGCGAACTGACGAAGAAAGCTCTCACTGAGTCCGGTAAGCACTCTAAAATCACATAATAACTGCATAAATATTAATAAATCGTTTGTTTTAGGTAAAATATGAACATTGCAAGACATTTAAGTGAAAGATTGGGTTATCCGTGTTTCCCAATTATTCGTGCTGTCTCTCCCCATCATTAGCCCTAATTATCAGGAGTGTACTGTATATGTACTCATTTTTAAGTACCTTCTTCATAGCAACAGCAAGCCTCCTAGAAACGCAAGTGGGAGGGGGTGTTACAGTATAGGACACCAGCCATCTACATATAAAAAGCAAAAGCTCAAACAAAATTACAACTAGCATTTATTAAAGTCCTTTATGGTTCGGGGGAAAAACGAATTCCCATCTATCGGTATCTCTCTTAATTTATCGCTTCTTTCGGACCTGAAACTATAGAGAGGCTCTAAGATGATGTATGCACTCCGTGTTGCTCTTAAAGATATCTGTTCTCAATTGTTCAAGTAATCTAAGCCTAGCTTGCAGCTTCCGAGTCTCTAGCGGCTCCCAGCCTAATTTGCTTAACATCTGGGAAATGCTGTCCGTATGCCTGCAGCAGTTTTTAACAAATTGTGTAGCTTACCTTGGTATTTTATTCAGTTCATGGATGAAGTCTTTCTACACCGGATCCCATATGCTTGCAGCACATTCAATGTGTGGTTGGACAAGTGCAAAATAGAAAATTTCATTTACCTACTTCCTCATCTGAAAATCTTTCCACACTATCCTAGACGAATCCTAACTTCTTCAGGGGTCTGCCACAAATATTACTTGTATGTGTTCCCCACGATAGGTCTGAAGTTATCCTAACATCCAGGTATGTACTTCGCTACGTCTGTTGCCTTTATATTAATACCATCCACAGCATTAACATGGTTATAGTTGGATGAACTCCACAAGAAATGTACTGCCGTGCATCTGCTCAGATTAAGTTCGAGTCACCACTCTTAGCTCCACAAAGAACCTTGTTTAAATCCAATGATGGAACTACGAAGTCAGATTTATCACAAATATTGCGATAGATAACAGCGTTGTCAGCAAATAAACGTATTTTACTGCTAATACGGGAGCAGAGTCAATCAGACGAATGAATATAATGAAAAAAAGGGTATTACGCTTCCTTGTGGGACACCTGATGTCACTTTAGCTAATTAGCGCTAATTCCATCAAGCACTACTTTTAATAGGGAACGATGATGCATGAAAATATGTTTTTCATTTGATATTCCAGCCTGAAATGGGCATCTTATAAGCTATCAAAAATATTAATTATGTATCCACTCTTTGGTTAAGGTTACAACCAACGACAAAATTTAAAAGAGAACGGTAGAATACATACATGGCCCCGTATTCCACCGAAGCATATCAGGAATACCACTGCAACTATTTGGAGAAGACTCAGGTAAAGATGGGTGAATAGAAGTTAACATTTCTTGTAAAAGTTGATCCTGTCTTTGCAGTTCCTGTTTATGTTTTTCATTAAAATTCTCCCTCTCTTTTTCCAATGCATTGAAAATAGTCTTCATGTCCTCATGATTCAACCCTTTTGCTAAAATGCAGAAGTTCATTACAAGTTGTGGGATTTTATTTTTAATAAATCAATTTCCCTACATCTAATACAATTAGACCTTGGTCAATCCAACACACTTTGGACTGGAGTTGATCATAGACCTCCCAAATTTTTGCGGCATTAGGTACAAATGCATGTCCCACCAAATAAAACAGACCAACTGTAGTATTCCGTGAAAATTACAGTTGAATAAAGTTATTCTCAATATGGTGATTTTCAGCAACAGCAATTCTTCTATGTCACATTTAATGTGAAGGAATCAATGGAAACAGATATTTGATAACTCATTTTGAAACCACATCTTTGATCTATCCTAAAATCTAGTGGAAGCATTGTTTTAATGGTTTATTGTTTAAAGAATTTTCTTCCAAATAATATAAATTAAGTATTTCATCCATTGCCATTTTTAATATTCTTTTGTCAATAATAATTTTTCTGTGATTAGGAATAATATATCAAAAAATTGGGATTGTTCTCTTCAGTAAAGAGAGAAAATAATTTATGAATCTCTCCATGCAATAACTTTTTGGAATCTAATTATTAAAATACTCCTCTTTTACCAGTTTATACCGGTTAAATTTTGTATTTTTCACATCCACAAGACATTTACACCATATATAGTGATTAACCCATTAGTGCATAGCGTCCGATATATCGGATGTGCGTATTTAATTTTTTTCTGGGCTTCAGTTGACATGCGCTTCATTGTGATACTATGTTAAGTTCCAATCAATGTCTGTCTTCTCCGCCTCGCTAATATTTTAGTTTCCTTCCTGAATTTATCGACTTGAGAAGCATTTATGTGAGACATGGCATTGAAAAAATTTTCAGTCACTTATAAATTTTTGGAGTATAATAATGGAGCAGATTAATTTTTAAGTGTCTTCTTCATAACAATACATACCGTATATGTCTGAATATGGTCCCCCCTTTTTTTCCAAAAATGCCTGTGGTAAAAGTAAAGGGGGGGACTATATTCAAACGCATTTTTTTAACTTTTCCCGATACTGAAGCCTCAAAATTAGGGAGGGGGACTATATTCAGAGGGTGACTATGTTTAGAGAAATACAGTAATCGCTTGCTCTCCTTAAAGAGGTAACTTTTCTAATAAATGAAAGAAAATACGTACCTTTAATTAAAAAGACTACCAAAAATACAAAATGCATTTCTGCTCCACCTTGAGAATGGGGAAGATTTTGCATAAAAACATGTTTTTCATTTAATATACCAACCTGATATGGGGGGCATCTTAAAACTTATAAGTTATAACCTATCAAAAACAGTAATTATCTGCTCTTTGGTTAAGGTCCTATCCAACTACAAAGAAACCTTTGTCAGATTTAAGGAACATAGAATGGAGGAATACATACATGGCCCTTTATTCCACTGAAGCATATCAGGGATGCTGTGGCTGGGACTATTTACAAAAGATTCAGGTAAAGATGGGTTTGCAGTAGCTTCCATTTCTTCTAAAAGTTGATTCTGTCTTTGCAGTTCCTGCTCATAGTTTTTCTTGATATTCTCCTTCTCTTTTTGCCAGGCATTTCTAAAAGGCCTCCTTTCCTCATGACTTAAGCCTTCCTCTGCAATGCAGAAGTTAATTATAAGTTATAGGATTATAGGTTTAGATCATTCCAAACCACCATAACATACACAATGAGAGCTGGGTCATTCCGGCACACTTCACCTGGAGTTGACCATTGGCCTTTCAGATTTTAATGAAAATTAGTATATATGTTCACCTACACAAATAAAATACAGTAAAACCCCGTATTTGCGTTATCGGAATTTACGTTTTCCCGCAACTTGCAAGTTTTTTTCAGGGTCCCGTCATATTTCCTATCTCTCCAATGTAAATAGAACCCTGTATTTACGCCGTGTTTTTTTCGTTTTCCCGCCATGTGCATCACGACGTGCCGACTAAAAAATTTTTTTTGCGTACTAAAACAATTAATCGCGCATATCAGCCCTAAAAACTGTCTTTTGGCTTCCTTTCGCGCATTTTTATTTAGAAATCCAAGAGAAAGAGACGTAATGAGAACTATTTTCGGGAAGAATTTGAATGTGGCGGGACAGAACGCCACTAACGTCGGAAAGTTGAACTACGTCATCTCGTTTTCTATCAGCGGCGAAAAGATCCACGATATGAACGTAGGTGTTTAGAGCAATCGAGCTATGTATTAATTATAATGCAAGAACTCCTGAAGGAATGTTGACAATAATCATGTAGTCGATAATTTGATACGAGAGTTTGAAAGGAAACCAGACGTGATGAAACGTGATAAATGCCGGAACTATAAAACTTGGCCGACAACTGGGATCATTTGCGCTGACTTCATTCAACAGTTGCGTAGCAATTATGGGTTAATTAAAAACTTTAAAAAAACTTATTTAAACTTGAATAATCCCATTCAAATAGCAGTGTATCGCAAAATATTGTAACTTTCAAAAATTATGAAGTTCCATGACAGTTTGTACTACGCATTTGATCGCCGAGGGGTAGTTCAGATACTCGTGTGTAGCCGAGTTACCCTCAATTCGTTCGGGAAATAGAATTGATCCGGCTTGAAAATGGAAATTCGAGGTGAAAAACGGACATTTTTAACTGACGAGAAAATGAAAATTTTAGAGATGGTTGATTCCCACACCGGAACCCGCATCGATTCAAACGCTGGCGAAGCAACTCTAATGTTGGGACTGTCAACATTCAATACCGTGGTGAAAAATCGCGATGCCATTGTAAAATATGCAAACCAGTGCGGACATTTATCAAAAAAGAGAATATATGTGAAGAATTCCGGGTAAGAATAAATAGAACGAATTCTAAAAAAGTAGTTTTTAGGTGCAAGATCATCAAATGTCCCTGCAAATGGTGTCATCTAAAGGCCTGTTTACATAGTACATTAACCCGTACAAGTTAATGCCTAAATTATGAACACGAAAATGCACCGTGTATTCACCCAACTTGTGCGTATGCATGAACAAAAAATAGAACCTGTTCAAATTTGGTTCATGCATTCATAGTCGGATTTAGAGGCAGGGGACGTGACCCCCCAGATGCTTAAAAAAATAGACAAAATTTGAATACAGTTATCATAGGAGGATCTATGGGAAGGGGGGGGCACGTGCCCCCCCAGACACTTAAAAAATATGCAAGAATTTTAATACAGTCCGGTTATCATTGCGTTCGTTTTGTATAACGTGGTATCATTGTGCCCCCCCCCCCCCTCTCCAGAACAAAATCACGGCATTGCTTGTGCCCCCCAGCAAGAAATCCTGGATCCGCCCCTGATGATCATCATTACGTTCGCTTTGTTTTGTGTATTACTCAAGGAGGCTCAATCATTTAATTCAATAAGAATAACTTTGATATAAAAATAAAGAGAATTTTGTAAAGTCATTGTTATATCTTGTTTTTAATCTCAATTAAGACAAGATCTTTCGCCTGTCAGGCCCTCTGTGCCCCTCCCAGGAAAAAATCCTGCATCTGCCCCTGCCTACATTCGTACATGTCCCGTTCTGGTCCACAAAAATCATTCATGCAAGCAGAAATTAACTCGTACGTGTTAATGTATCGTGTAAACAGGCCCAAAGGCCCTTGAGAAAAGGTATTTCCCCACAAGATTGGGAATCGAAGATTCCACGGCATCTATAATGGTTGGTAAGATAGATTCAAAATTAGGTAGTCTTGTATATAAGACGGTGAGTAGTGAAAGCAAAGATGTTAACATAGAGACAGCAACTCAGTGGAAAGAATCTGAATATTTTAGAGTTCTGGAAGGTTACAGTCCAAAAGATGTTTTCAGTGCAGACAAAACAGGATTACATATTTTTAAATTTTTGCTGCCAGCAAAAACACTGTGCTTCAGAGGGAAACAATGTTATGGAATAATGCCTAGTGAACAATTAAAAAATTAACATTTCCAAAGCCAGTATATGAATAAAAGTGAAAATTCTCTATTTCCCACAATTTGCATTTTCCCGCAATTTACACTTTTTTTCTTGGGTCCCTAGAAAAGTGTAAATAAGGGGTTTTACTGTATTACAATTGCAGGGTTCCGCAAAAATTGAAAAACAGCGGAATATAGCTAGGCTCTTCCTGGGAGTTTGAATACATAGTTACATTACACTGTCGAAAAATTATTGGAGGTTAATTCATTTCAACTGTCCTCTTGGAACAATTCAAGACACATTAATTTTCATTCACCTCCTAATTCTGACACAATTACCGTATTTCCCCGAATATAGTCCCCCTCCGAATATAGTCCCCCCCCCTAATTTTGAGGCTTCAGTTTCGGGAAAAGTTTAAAAAATGTGTTCGAATATTGTCCCCCCCTATACTTTTACCACAGGCATTTTTGGAAAAAAAGGGGGGACTATATTCAGACATATACGGTACTGTCTAAGTTCCTCATAATCTTCACTATTTTACAGTAGCCCAAGAGTTCAGAAGAGAAAATGCACTAGGGGATTGGAAAAATGAGAATATGTCGGTGCATGCTATTCATTATATTGCCTAGTCCAGAAATAGCTCATATGACTTGACTCAACTCCCACAAGTATATATTTACAACTTGACTCCAGATTAAAATAAACCACTTTTACATACTGACTCTTTAATGTTCATCAATTGTGGGCAAAAATTTTTCTTGAGTTTTATCAATGGTAGAAATTGCAATTTCACTTTTCTCTACTCTGTTTGTGACAAATATAACAATTATGGACATACAGGCTATCAATAAAAAAAACAAACAATCAATGCCTAAAGTTACAAGGTACGATGATTAAAGGCATTGCAGTTGACCTAACCTTTGAACAAACAATTAGATCAAAAAAGAGAAAATGATAATTTAAGCCTTGTCTTAACATCATACCACTCCAAAATTTAACGTTGCAATTCTGTTACATAGAGAAGGTGCCTATCTCATGTAGTAATTCTATCTAAAGAAGTAATATTTTTTGACCCGACAGTCATATTATAATTTTCAACAATCATCTTTGACCACATCAATATGTTAAATAACACTGAAAAAGACTTACGTTTTCCCAAATCCAAAGTGTGCACACTAGGTAAGCCATTGCTGACATTGCTTGTGGATGACTCTTGTATGGAAGCCTGAATGGTAGATTCAGATTGAAGGACAGGCTCTCCAGACTGACTCTTGCTAAAGATATCATCAAGGAGCTGAAATTGATAATAATTTATTCTTATCAATGAAAAATGACATCATTTCATAATAGAGTACAAAGTATCAACCACTTGCACCAGGAGAAAATTAATAGAGCTGAGGTCACACCCACTGATGGATAACACTAGACCTTCCCCTCATGGTATGGTAAGTTTACTATTTTACTTTTGTATGTGTTTGTAGCCAATACATAGCTTGATGCATCACCCAGTTGTACTTCACCCTGTGACACCTATTAATAATTTAACTTGCAACTAATGCCATTCTAAATTTAATGCTCATCTTGATACTGCTGTGGCATGAAAATGATATATGTAATGAAAAATAAAAAAATATTTAGGGTTTTACAGTTTCGCAGGAATGAAAAACAGGATGCAAAATTGAATGTCTTTTTTTATGCCTAGTGAATCATGTTTATTCAAAGACACAAATTAGATCTTTAATATGAATTGTATTGATGTAAGTCACTTTTTAGCACCTATTTGACAAACACCAATTAAGACTAAAACTTATGCTTAATATGGCAAACATATGAGTTGAGGCTGTAGGATCCTTGGGACCTTCACGGCTATGTATTAGTCTTAAATATTGCGTACACAAGGCTCAAAATCACAAGAAACAATTCCATTAACTAATAAAAACTTAGAAATGAACACAAATGTGCCAGAGTACTATGTAACACCATTATGAAGTTTTGTCTGAAGATTTTCGCAGCTTCTTATATCAATCTTGCTGGTTGCTTTTGCAAAATGATGCGTTGGAAACATTTTCTTCTCAATATTTCACTCCTACTGGGAGCGTTTTCAAGAGCAGGAGAGGGAAACATCCAAGCCCCGATCTTATATAGGATTCATTATCCCATTGTTGGCCTGATTTGAATTTTCCAAAGAAGGTGATAGCTGCTGGGCATTAGATTGGGCCAGGAACCCTTTCCATATTAAGCTAAGGTTATTGCAAAAAGGCCAAATAATTTCAATAGGGAGGATGGATATAACCTCAGCCAGATATGGAAATGGTTCCTGGTAAGTATGAGTCGGTTCTTAATTTTTTTTGGTCCACGGTACCAGTCCAGTTCTTCCCCATCGGTTCTCGGTTCCAAGGATGAACTCTTATTACCTGAATTAATGGCAAATTTAAATGAGCAACCACAAGAAATGATTGAAAATAATTCCACTAAAGATGTAAATTAGCAAGAAAGCTCTGTAAAAAAAACTTAAGACCATCGCCATAATTTTATTTGCCAAGCAAAAAAGAATAAATAACACGTTGTTAAAGAATGCATGATTGACCAATATGTCACATTACATCAGTTAGTAACTGGTTCTTTCTTCAGGTTTTGATTGAAAAAATCCCACATTTTTACCCTATCTAGGTCTAATCTATTCTTATTTTGGCAACAATAGTGCCTGCAGTGCTCAACAGGCATTCACTGAAAACAGCAGTGGTCGATGTTGATTTTGAAGGCCCGCAGGATATATGCTTGGAGCACAGTTTACACACTGCATAGCATCAGGATCAATACTGAAACTCCCCCAACTCCTGACAACATCATCCATTAATTTGTTGTAACTTGTGAGTCAGTTCAAGATATATTCTTTATTCTGGGATGTGGCTTAAATTTTTACTTTCATTGACAACTCATTCACCGTCACAGTTTTTAAAACCTCAACAATTAACTGCTCAACACGTCGGCACAGTGACAACATGGATAAACTGAGCGGTTGTGAGCTAATGCAAAATTGGAATCAAGTGTTGCATTCTGCAGGATAACAACACTTTTCTTTGCCTTGCATAGGACGAACAAGTTCTTGGAACGTATCTTGCTCGTATGTCGAAGAATTACTGTATGTGTACATAATTCAACTGTAAGACCACTTTCACATGAAATGAATTTTCTGCCGGCCATGTGCCATGCCGTTCAAGCATTTGAATTTTTACTTTAACTTAATTAGAACAAGAGTAACAAATATTGGAAATGGTATATTTATCACTGAATGTTGATTTTGCAGCGGATAGCTGCAATGTCACTTCCCCTGTTAACAAAAGGGGTTCATGAATCAGCACTTCTTATTGGTCGTACATTTAAATCCCCAGATGATTTAAATCATAAGTCTGACCACAATACTGGTACATGATAAGAGTTGCCTATGTAAAACTGTGAAGAAGAGTGTCTTATACAGTGAGTCCTCGTACTACGTCACCCCGTTTAACGTCATTTCGCGATAACGTCACAAAAATTTTGAGACCGTCATTCGTTTATCGAACCTACGCTTCGCGATAACGACAAGTCTTTTAAATTTCGCACGAAAAACAAGGCGAAGCGGCGGGCGTTGCAGGTTGTTCGTTTTGTGAGCGGTAATACAGTCAGTCTCAACCCCAAGTGTAAAACGGTGTGTTTATTCTTAATTGCGATTACGGTTTTAGCAAAAATTTCTGCAAAATGAATTCTTGCATAGGTGCGCAAGGTTTTACTTGACAAAATGGTTTTCAGGAACCTAAAAAGTGACTTCAAGGCATTTTTCCGTGTAGAACTCTTGAGTTTTTGTCGTCACTTTTTTCGCAGAGTTCACAATAATTTTGGTTCCAGTAACTGCGACGATGTTTCAGCGATGATGATGCTTAGGTGACGCTCGCCCGGGAGACCACCATAGCG
The DNA here is from genome assembly GCF_921293095.1 of Ischnura elegans. Lineage (NCBI taxonomy): Eukaryota > Metazoa > Arthropoda > Insecta > Odonata > Coenagrionidae > Ischnura > Ischnura elegans. The sequence goes on from NC_060253.1 coordinate 55,739,412, forward strand.
AAGCCGAAAAGCAAATGCTGGAAGATACAAAAATGGAGAAGGATTTACGTCATTGCTGCTATTGTCGTCGATGAAGACAGGAACTCGTATTTATGCGATAGTTTGGCATTCCCATCGTAAAAATGCCCCAGATATGATACACTGACATTTTTTTCGCGTAGGAATTGTGAGGTCTAGGAGCCGATATTCACTTTTTACATTGTTTCATATGGGATATTATGCTTCGATTAACGTCATTTCGTTTATCGTCAAATTTTTCAGGAACGGTAAGTGACGTTAAACGAGGACTCACTGTACATATCTTAATCCTTATGCTCTGGAGTGCCAAAGATGTTCATTGAGGCTTACCACTCCCCTCTAGAGCATGGTAGTTTACAATTCATGCATACCACCCCCACGCAGCTGAATCCTAGCAGCAAGTTCGACCATTTGGGGTGGAGGGCATTGAGGGAATATGATGTTCTGGTTTGGCAGAAACCATAACTAGACAATGTTGTTTCCCACTACAGTCAACAAATACAGTTCAAAAACATGAACATATTCTATAACTCAATCCATTTTCCTGATACATAATTCATTTGGCTTTCAAGATACTATGGATATATAAATATTATAAATAAGTATTTTGACAGGGCTATAATGACCTTTCTGAGCTTTTTCAAGTAAGTTTTAAAATGAATGCAGGTCAAATATTTGTACCCATGACAGAAAATAAATATGCAGCAATAATTCACTGAATGAGCCGTTCTTTACTTTTGCTGGTTCGGCTTCAGTTTGACTCCCATCATGAGGCAAGATATGCCTGTGAAACAAATAGTTTTCAAATAAAATATACCTGGAGCTATGGTTCTATTTGAGATGCTGAGTTCCTATTGACAATGAAATGACAAGTTTAGACCATAAGACCATATCATTACTTGTACTTAATACTCACCTCAAAATAAGGCCATTTTTTTCTCTCTAGATCATTTCCATCATTCAGATTAAGCATAGATTCATACTCTCTCTTCAAAACATTCATCCTGGTCCTGCAATCGCTATAACACGTAGTGATTCCCTTTGCCTGCAATATCCCCGTAATTTTTTCCCATGCCTTCCTTTTTGATATTTGACCAGATTTAATCTTGGGATCCTCTTCTTTATATGCCTGGATCAGGAGGAGAATAGAGTCATGGTCCCATTTGCCTGAAAAGAAAAAAAGATAATATTAACTAAATTGTTAAGTAAATTATGGGATAGGGATTTTCAAGGCTAAGACAAAACCACTAAGAAATTGATTGCTTGGTCCATCACCTGAAGAATAGCCCTGAGTTATGTTTACGCTACGTGAGCTTCAGGACCCCTCTCTCTCTTGAAGCAACTGCCCACGATGCACATATCTGCTAGGGGGGCCATTATCCTGAATTACCCTAAATATTAGCCGATTATACCTTTCACACCTAAGGAAAGTTTTCCCCTTGTTTATTTAGTTTCTAAACAATAGTTATTGTCACATGTTTCCCCTAGATCAAGGCTTCTGAAATGCTCCCACGAGTTCAGTTGATAGTTCACTACCTATCTCTTGCCATGTGAAAGATGAACGTCTGATGTCACTTGGCTGAAAGCCATAATAGCCTGGTCAAATTAGCTCAAAAGATAGCGGCACTCTCACATGAATTCCCAACAAGCTGTAAATTCACAGGAACGCTACTAATACCACTCTTATGAAATCCTGAAAGTCCCCATCAATCCGGTGCGTTCAAAAAATTTTATTCAAGGTTAAATGTCACAAAATTGGGTTTTTTTTGCTATTTTTATCATAAAACTAACTTTTTGATCAATATGTTTTCAAGTCAAAAGGTCACGAAAACCCATTTTTGTGACCTTTAACCTCGAAAAAAAATTTTTGAACACTCTGGATCAAAGGGGACTTTTCAGGATTTCATTAGAGAAGTATTCCAAACATTCCTGTAAATTTTCAGCTTGCTAGGAATTTATGCAAGGGTCAATGTTTATTTTGACCAGGCTATAATAACCTTTCTGAGTTTTTCAAGTAAGGTTTAATATGATCTTCGCTTTCCAAGTAAACAGTGATTTTTTTTAAATTTCAGTCACTAGCACATAATTATCACGTTAATGATGGGGCACATGCAGCAATCAATAGATTTTGATTTCTTTGATGAAGGAAACTAGCCTAACAGAAAAATATTTTGGTTGATGTGAGGGTTGCCTACACTGGCAATTTGAAATTAACATTACAGGCAACCCACAACCCATCCAAGCACCTCAAAACCAAATTATTTGCTACATTCATAGTTATTACTGAATACTAACTGAACATGGATCAAATAAAGTTAATCTTTGAAGGGATACTCCTTGGATTTCCTACCTGAAGGGTGGGGGGGGGGGGGGGGGGAGGGCTTTGGGTAATTGGGTAGTTTCCTTCATCAAAATATTGAAAGGCAATGACTGTGATTCATTAACCACCATTAGTCTATTCATAATATGCAAATTATTTGATTATAGAAATCGCAAAGGCCTACGATGCGAGATCTGATGAGTAGGGCAGGTGAGGAAGCAGTACCATGGAATTTTTCACCAAAAACTTGTGGTGCCAATAAGCAACACATGCCGCTTCTGACCATGAGTCAACAAGTGGGGGATGAATTTTGCCACGATTCATCCGATTGCTAACCTTCAGCTGAAATTCGCTGTAATGAGCTCCACAATTGACCAGATTGTTACGCGAGTCCATCAATTGTACGCCTCTTATCCTTGTACACAAGGGTAAAAGTTTTTTTCCACATTTCCATCAGTTCTGGACCTTGAAGGCCGGTTCGGACGTTGCATGTCTTCGATTGACATGGTGCCATGTTTGATTCACAAACACCACTCGTGCATTTGAGTTATTATAAAGCACATTTTTATAAGCTGTAGACAACATATTAACTGAGTGAGACTCAATTTTACCGAGTAGAGAACAAAATTTCAATGCTGCACGATGTTCTCGAATATCAGCCATTTCAAAAATCAAAGAGGTGTAAGAGACAGAAACAGCAGACTCAACTTCCCTTCCCATCCTTTCCACACCCCCCCACCCATCACCTACACTCTCCTTCCTATTCCTTCCAGAGTCATGAGTTTCTGTCTCTGTGAAGAGTCGGGTCGCTTTACTCTCGCTTCCTGTGGCCGGTTTCCATCCTCCCGTGGGAAACTGCAGAGCTGGGTAGAAGAAAAGACGATGACTGAGGATGGGGAAGGGGGAGGAGGGGGGGTCAGCAGAGGGGGGCCGCTGGGAGACGAACGTCGCAGAGTTAGGCGTGTGACGGCGAATAATGTAAACGGGTGAATAAAATCATCTCTCCAGAGTCTATGAGTTTCCTTCCAGAAATCCCTGCCAATTGATCGGAGACACCCCTTCGAGCATCAGGGGTCTTACAGAGGTCATAAACCTCTTTGAATATAAACTGTCACAGTGGCTCGCTACAACTGTCTATATCCATGCCCTTTTGCATACTGACTCAGAACTCATGAAATAACTTCCATCTAGTGCGAGAGGCCCAAAATATAAGAGCGACACTTGCAGCGATATCCGTCAGGTTATTTTTTGGGTACCTGCTCGTACTACATAACTCTACATGCCTCAGTAGTTTATTGCGTATAATAGAGAAATAAAAATACAACAAGACATACATTTCCCTTCACTGCCCTGTTGGACATCAAGGGAGTTTTGACTGCTACAGCTGAAAGATGGCTCAGGCAAAGATGAGCTGGCTGAAGAATCCTCCAGCACAACAAGCTCATCCCCTGGAGTGCTTTTAAATATGCTGTCGAGGACCTGTAATCGAAAAGTCAAACATCACATAAGAAAATAAGATCACCAACATAATTTTTAAAAATCAACAGTCAAAAACAATCAATATGTTCGCAGATGGTGCCCTAGAGAAATTGCAGTGAATTGCAAACTCATGAACATCAGGAAAATGACCATCACAAGTTGTAACCCATATTATTGTAATAAATAGTTATTTTACTTAGAAATAGGTTGGAGCAGAAAAATGGTAAAATTTGGAGTTCAGTCTTCAATTTTGAAATGCTGGCAGTTCTGTATACGTGCAATAAATAGTGGAAAGGTGCGTAAATTACATATATAAGCCTTTTATAACTGTAATTATTTTTTTTCTTATTTCTATAGACAGAAAAAATTGTCTTGCAGATGTCTGCTCCAGACCTTTTCAATTTCTTCTTCACTACTTAATTTTCAGTTACAGATTTCAATTAAGTAAAACATTCTTTAATTTTCTTCAGCCCTTTTCACTAAAATATGGCATTTCTTTGTTATTTTCATATTCACGAAAATCATGCATTAATGACTACAGAAGATGATGCATCCAATTGCTTCTGAGATAAAATTATGCAATATTTAATGTAGTTTTCATATTAGGGGAGAGTTGCAAAAAACTGGGATGTCGCATAAAAACGGGACACTGGTTAAACCTCTTATTATTGCTGCGATTGTGTGGTGACAATGTGCACTGCTTCAGTATCTGCCGTAGTGGCAGTCTGAGTGAGTTGTAAGTTAGTTCTGTCGTTTAGAAGCTATGTGGAGTCTTTTCAAATATTTTAACTGCTTAGTTGGTCATTATTATTTCTATTAGTTTCTATCTTATGCATGTATTTATATAGGTACCCTGCATCTTTAAAGGTAAGTTATTATTTGCATTAAGTACTATTTAGAGAACAAATTTAAATAAGTTCTGCTTCTTTACTTTGACTTTGTTTATGTTCACACCATGTTTTTATAACCATTGCTCCGAGGGTGTCACCTGATTATACCCCTCGTTTTTTAATTGAACATCGGTTGATATTCAAAAACTATTTCCCGTAGAATTATTTTTGATTAATAGTGATACAAAATTAATTAGTGATCAACATAATTTTATTAATAATATAATTGTTTGTTCTGCTGTGAGTTGTGTTGAAGACCTAAAGACAATGGAGGTTGGATTCAATGTAATGCATGCCATCAATGGGCTCATGAAACTTGCTCTGACACTGAGGAAGAAGATGACACATTTGTTTGTGATTTCTGTTCTGATGTAAAAAGTTTGTTTAGGTTATCAAACAAATGTTAATGTTATCAAACTTTAAACTACATTTTGAGAAAAAAAATTAAAGGAGTCTTGTTTTGCTGTTCAAATTACTTAGTCTAATGTTTTTTCTCATACTTGCACATTTTCATGATAACATCAATAGATACTATCATTCATGTAAGATATTTCCATGCATTTGTTGTTGCCTTATTTGGCTGAACCTATGCACACATACTTTTTTCATTTTACAGAGCAGAGCTAATTAGCATGAGTGCTAATATGTAGTTAGGTTTAGTCTTTTTGAACTTCAAAAGAAATATGAATTCTTAACAATTGGTGAGCTAATTCAATGAAAAGGAATGTGCTTTCACACCAACTTTCACAGGTTTAGGCACTGTGTAAACATAACTATGTACTAGAGCTACTACATACATCAAATGACACAATAAAAAATTAAGTGTAGTAAATACCTAAATAAGTAAGTAATAAAAAAATTATTAAAAAACATAATCACCTCAAAAAAGGGCCAATTATTCCTCCTCAGATCACCCTCATTGCTGAGATTGAGCATGGACTTGTACTCCAATGCCAACTGACACATTTTTGACTTGCAATCAGTACTCTTTGCATATGCTTCCTTTGGAAAAACATCCTTTGCCATTAAATTTTGTGCAATTCTGTACCAGGTATCAGGTGCATGCATTTCAAGTGGCACATTTCTGGGAGCCTCTTCCTCATATGCTTTTATCAAGAGGAGGACAGCATCATCGTCCCATTTAACTGCAGAAATAAAGTCAATATTAACAAGATTGGATCAAGGAAAAACTCCACCATAGCCTAGAAATAAACATCAGAAGGTTAGTATGTATGATGGCCATATCAATTAACCTGTTAGAAAGATATATGTATTTTCCTAATTAGAAAAAAAAACAAAGGCTAAATTGACACAATAAGGTTCTCTAATAATGGAAAAATATCTACATACATAATTTTATAATCAAATTAATCATAACCTGCTACCCATAAGTATAATTCAAATGCAGTTCTCAATATCGAAGTTTAACTTTTAGGCTTAAAATTGTATGTTTAAGTTTTGTGACAAAAAGCTGTGCCTTTAAAGCTATACTCCTATGATGAAGAATTTCATTGGTAAACAATGACACATAGATCATAATTGGCTAAAGGATATGACCATCAGGAATTATAAGAATTTTCATTAATAAGTAATTACAGCCACAGTAGAATAAACATGCTTACAGAAGCAAAATCAAGAGAATTAGCATTAAACATTTAGAAAATAGGGTAAAATTATAAAACAATTCCAAAAACTATAATAATTGTTCAAGAATTACATATCATTGCACCTCAGTAACTTAATGATTTAAAAAATTCAAAAAAATATTTGAGGAACTATTTATGCATGCATACATAGTAATTAGCCTCACCTGGTAACTTGGAACTAGTAAGACTGAGCTGCTTTTGTAACAAGCTCTCCCGGACACAGATATGGCAATTCATATGCTAAAGGAATAATAAAATGTTTAAGAGTTAGTAACTACAGTTAAAACCTACATTTACACTAACATGTGAGCCAGTTGATTCTCAAAGGGAGTCATGAATGAAGTAGTATTGTTGTTGTACTACCAAAAGAGCAAATAAAATGGCTAATCCGTTATAAGTATAATTTATCACAAAGCAAAAGTACAGAGAAACCTGTATTAAGCAACCAAAGACAGTTCCATAAAAAAATGGTCATAATAAGGGATGACACAGAGGTCCAGAAAGACTATCTTTGAATAAGTGTAAATACATACACATGTCTTTGCAGAAAAACCTTCCCAAACAGAGTTGCTGGATTGAAGAAATTGGAAAAACAACTGCCATCATGAAATGTTAAATGCAACTGTAGCCAAAATCAAATATGCCAACCAATTTCCCAGAAATTTTCTAATTAATAACACATACAAAATTGAATTTGATATTTTCCACTCAAATGCACAAAAATGACATAAGTCACACTGGAAATGAATTATGAATGACAATATATAGGTAGGCATACATGTATACCGTATAAGCGTGTGTAACAGGCGCACACGTGTAAGAGGCGCACCCCTATTTTGAGCATCGAAGGTATAAAGAAAATAAATTTGCGGCATTTATTTATCCCATCGTGTGGTGTTGCAGACGTATGCCTGGAATTTCGACAGTTGTCAAAATTTCCTCTTTCAACGCTAATTGAAAGAGAAAATTTTGATAACTGCGGCGGTAATAGCGGCATAAGAGAGAGTAGAAAGAGTTCCGATCCTCTCTTCGCATATGCCGTTGCTCTACCATGTTCGTCCTACTCATGAACAATTTTGTTTAGAAGCTCTCGCACGAGTATTGCAATAGAATTGCAGCCATGGAAAATTTTAAGTCAAAACACGACAGTCACATAGCATGAACCTTCCCAAGAGATTGGACAACAATCGGGGCAATCTCAGCGCCGTAGGATAATAACCACATCGTAGATTTAACGGAGCTCCACTCGGCCCTCCATCAGCTGATGCCTCTGCCGTTTGTTTTCCTTTCCGAGACCCCACAGGAAAATATAAAGTATCAAAAAAATTTCAGGGAACAATGGAAATGTGTTTCATCCCTACCCCATCTCACCAACTGACTTATTTGGCCTACCAGGTTCAATTCTCCTAGTTTCTGGAGGCCAAATACTAGGTGAGTCACCTACTGAGCTCGAATATATCTCAATATCTTTCAGCAATTGTATGACGTGCACGAGGTTCTAAAACGAATGAGACCTAACGCGACGTATATCTGACGGCATTTAAGTTTTTTGAACTCTAATTGATTGACACAAAGATTTAAAGTTAAAACAAGGCTACTAATATTCAACATAGTCCAAACAGCACAATTTCGGAAGAAACAAGCGTAGCATAAGCGCACTCAAACAAGACGAGACCGACTGGAAACTTCAGGACGCGCAAACTACGTATATCACATTGCTGCGCCATCGCCGCTTCGCTTTCAAGGCAACGACGTCAAATGCAAGATCGGACGTGGTTTCCCTTGCTCCTTCGCTCATAGCTTCGTAGCTTGAAATACGGAGGTGATACGCTCCTCGTAGCTTGAAATACGGATACACTCCTTCCCCTCGACCTCTCCTTCAGCGCTCTTCACTTATAAGTATTTCCGATTGCTTCTATTCACCATTTAGTCCAACAATGAACACACTCGTTCAAATTTTTTAAACTGCAGGTTTTGGCACCAATATAATTTTCAGTTGCAAAAATCCTCATATAAACGTCTGAAGGTAATTTTTGAAAAATCATGTGCTCAGCGTAATGGAAATTGCTTGGCAAGACAGATGTTGACTATTAACCAGGCATGTCCTTTAAAACTATGCGTTTCTCTACGTTTGATAAGCGATTACTATACACAGTATAAATGCCGCGGAATGCCCATTCGTGGCAGTAAATTTATTGTGCGCTTCGGAGCGAATCACCCCGCACGATCTTTTCCAAGTTCACCTCTGGGGTACCGACGTGACGGCGCGATGCTTACAATAAATGCAAACAGGAGCATTTTACAAAAACGTCACTAAGGGAGAAACTCCCCAACCTGCTGCTTGATTTTGACCCAGGGTTTCTAATGACTGACTCACGCTGAAAACCAAGGCGACTCAGTTCCCCTTGGACTTGTGGCCGGCAAAGGGGGAGGGGAAAATAAGAAGTTTGTGTAAGAGGCGCACCCCCCTTTTTGGCTTCAATTTCTGGGAAAAAAGGTGCGCCTCTTACACGCGCTTATACGGTAATTAAACATATTTGTGACAATGCGATGCTTAAGTTATATATGCATGCTTTAACATATAACTGCTTGGATAAAACTGGTATAGATTCGGAGAAGCCTCGGAGCAAGTTGGAAGTGCGGTTTTACAGTTTAATTGAACCCACAAATACACTGAGTACAAGTCACCAAATGCAAGTTAACCATAAGCCATCCCACACGAAACTCTTCAGCATCCCAGCTCCCACATCACTCTGCGACCCCTTCAAGGGCTTTCTATTAGCCAACAATGGCTGCATTCTTTTGCCTAACTTCTGCAACTTCCCACGGATAAGGTGCCACGGTGTTAGAAAAGAGTCACACCTAAAGCGACTCCGCATCCAGCGATTTTCATTGCCTGCTCTGAAGAAACACAGGCACCTAAGCAAGTGCTGACCACTGCGTGCATTCTTGCGCATGTGTAAATGACGTTTACATGTCTTTTCTGTTTGCAATAATTTTTTCTTTCTTGTTTAATAATATAAATAATATGTTCATTCCTCTGTAGCACAATAATAATTGAGGTAGATGTCGTCAATTAATACACCTCTTGTGAGGACACAGTAATAAGAAATACCCTGGATATAAAAGGCAGCCAAATGTATGTATACAATATAAATAAGAGAGAAATCATACAATTGGAATCAAAGTGCAAAAGTAAATTAAAAAGCTAATAGTTGAGAAATCAATTTCCTCCTGTGAGTATATGGGTTTAGATAATAGTAATTTTTTTAGGGCTCTGCAGAAGACATTGTTGTCAACTGTTCTTGCTGAGTTGGGCAACATGTTTGTAATGGATAGAAAAATTGTCTTGCACATGTCTACTTCAGGCCTTTCAATTACTACTTTGCTGCTTCACTTTAGATTACAGATTGATTTTCAATTAGATTCAATAAAAGTCACTTCTTCTTTATGCCTTATTAGCCATAACTCATAGCTGTCATCCACGCCTTAACATATGTATACCAAAGTAGCCTTAACTTCGTTGTGTCCAAATCATTGAAACATCTCAAACAAAGAGAATTTCTAACCATCGGTAGAGGTAGAAGCAAATGGTTAATATATCTACAGTCATCTTTCCACCTTGAAACAGTTACATGTATTTAAGGCATCGCGGATTAAGATGGCAGCGTGCGGAAAAATTACCCTTTTTCGTCCACGCACAAAACACACTGCTCTTTTCAAGAATATATGTATTACTGATTTTATGTAAAAAATACGCTCACTTTTGAAGGAATTCTGCTAAAAAGAAGAGTTTTAGCTCTGGCTCCTGATGGCGACCAAAAAGTTTGCAACAGATTCTGGCTGGTCGAGCAATTACATTAATTTCCAATTCCTGCTCTTGCTCGTGAGTACAATTATTTCAGCCCACAATTGTACGAGCTCATATGAAACCACACAACATTTGAATTTGTTTATTGAAATCCCTAAAGATATTATAAGAAATATGTATCTTCTAAACAATATAAATAATTGAAAATAAAATTATAAATTTAGTTCTAAATTTACTTTGATGTACTTAATAGAAAAATGAAAAGGATATAAACGGACTGGCAGGCTTTCATTTCAAAATTTCCTACATTTACCTTCAAATACACTGATTCTGAATAATCTGTTACGGCCTTTCTGTCCAAGCATGCGTCATTCCAAAGCTTCAGCAGAGGGCAATTATTGATGTAAAAAAAAAGCATTACTCATTTTGTATAATTATGCCTGGATTGGCTGGCCTTATTCATTGTCCATCCATTGGTACGCTTCTGGGAGTCATTGCAGAATTTATCAGAGCTCTATCCCTTACTTCATCTCTTTGAATTGATCTCATAGATGTGACAACTTATTAGGATCTCTATGAAAGCTAACTTATCCATAAATCCATAGTGTTAGTTACTCCTCCATGAATTTGCACCTTTGAAAATTTTCCTCTGATTGTATGCATTAATAAAGTTTCTCAGATTTTTCTCAGTAAAAGCATTGAAAGTGATCAAGATACATTAACATGGTTGTTCAACAATTTACTTACTTTTGACAATGTAGAGAAAAGACTTAAAAATTTACTTTTACATCACAATATTACACACATAAACCTACAATATTATGTATATTTAAACCCATATACGAGACTGGGTGTAATAGAAACAATTTTGTTGAAAAGATATGAAAAATTGGTTATTAAGGGATTAAAATACAGTACCTATTTTTCAGAAAAAAAACACATGAAAATTAAGAGAACAAGAAATGTACACTTTGGGGCAGAGCATAGCAAATCAGCTTCCTCACCTTTCCATCCGGATTATTTGGTTTCATGACATTTTCGTATGTTAGAGACTCAGGTCGTTTCAAGCAGAGCGGGTAACTATGAAGTTTCAAGAGGAACTCTCTATCATACTTCTTAAAGTCAACCGGAAGTTGTGGTTTAGCCAGATCTGAAAATACATGCAATGGCAAACATCTTGGCCAATTAGATATTTTAATCCTATGATTAGCAGGTAAAATAAATTTGCTTTAGAGAGGACAACTGCCTCAACTACGGTAATTCCATATTAAGATTGGTATGTTTACTGTAATGGCGGTCAATTTTTTTACACGCGATTCAGTTCTTTCCAACAAAATTAATAGGACGTAAATTCTTCACAGGTTTTCCACTGGGTCAAGATTTTGACACCCTTAAACATCTGCATTCAATAGCATCTGATGTAAAGCATGCATTACTTCAGTTTTTATTAAAAAGCTACATTATGTAATATGCTCATGGATATTTCAAGATAACTACAAAACTCAAAATATACATCGGCATAATAAGTACTGTGCACATACATTTATATATGCAGTTCTGTCTATTTTAATGTAAAAATAGTAGAGATGGGTCGGTTCCAGTACCTGGTTCTTGGTACTGCCGGTTCTTACCAGTGGAATCGAGAACTGAACGCATGAAGTCGGTACTTTGGAAACGGCTCGGAGCGGTGGCTAGAATTTGAATTTAGCGCTCACAGCCAAAATTGTCTGCAGCGTAGTCTGATTTGCCAATTTGCCATTAGTTCAGATAATACCTAAGAGTTCATTCTAGGAACTAGAACCAAGAACCAATTGGAGTCAATGTGACTACTTTCTGAGCATTACAAATTCTATTTAAGAAGTGCACCCCCCTTATAAACTGCTCTTCTCATGGTCATGCAGCAACATGAAGTTACTTACCTCCATTTGATGTAATTGGAATTTCAGTCTTCTTTGTTCGTGGCATCACAGTCAAGTTCTCGAGCTCCAACACTGTATATGCTGCAGCATCATTTAAGTTGCTGGAGTCACAAAAAATTAATTTAGCTAAACGAGGTGTCCTCTTTAAGACCAAAAAGTAAAACAAAAGATTTAAAAAAATGCATGCATTACTTTCCGAACGCATGTTGTCCACATTTTTTTATTTTGAGAGTTGCTCGCTAACATGCGCATTTAAGGATTTGTCAGTTTGTCACTATCGCCAACAATGTAACATTTCCGTAGTTGCAGCCGCTTTCAAACAAGCCGACTTTTTGCCTGACACCATCCCTAGTACGGCAATGTTCTTTCAACTTCCCATAGGTCTCTATGCATGTCTTCTAACGAGTCGAATCATGCCGTTGACGGCACGGTGCCCATTTCAATCCGGCCCGGCGATGTGCCTTCTAGGGTGTGAAATCCAGACAATGCTACATTGAAGCCGCTTTCAGACGGTATGACTTTTTGCAGGCCCCCGTTCACGTGAAATTCAGGCAGCTTTCAGACGAGACTACTCTCTGCAACGAAGTGTGCTGTGCCGTGAACAGCATCAAATAGTTTTGTCTGAAAGAGGTCTTAAGATTGAATCATTTACATACACAGTAATTCTTCATTATACAAGGAAGATGCATTCTGAGAGCTTATTTGTAAATTGATAAACCTATGCAAGGCATCGAAAAGTGTGGTTATCCTGCAAAATGCAACACTGCATTACAATTTGGTGTTAGCTCACGGCCACTCAGTTTAGTCACGGTGTGCACAGTGTTCTGAGCAGTTTATTGCTGAGATTATAAGAACTGTGACTGTGAAGAAAGCAAATAAGTTGTAAATTAAAGTGGCAATTTAAGCAACATCGCAGAATACAGAATATATTTTGAACTGACTCACAAGTTACAACAAATTAACATATGATGTCGTCAGGAGTTGGGGGAGTTTCAGTATTGTTTCTGATGCTATGCAGTATGTAAACTGTGCCCTAAGCATATTAAAGCAGCCCATCAACATCGACCACTACTGTTTTCAGTGAATGCCTGTTCAGCACTGCAGGCAATATTTCTGCCAAAAAAAAGAATTAATACGGTAAAAATGTTGAATTTTTTAATCACTACCTGGAGAAAGAACCAATGGCTGTTTGATGTAATGTGAAAAATCGGTCGATCATACATTCTTTAACAGAGCTTTCCTGCTAATTTACATCTTAAGTGAAATTATTATCGTTCACTTCTTGTGGCCGTTCATTTCAATTTGCCATTAATTCAGATAATAAGAGTTCATTCTAGGAACCGGGTAACTAGAACCAAGAACCAATTGGAGAGAACCAAACCGGTACCAAGAACTAAAAAAATATAAGAACCGACTCATCCTTAACAAATAGTAAACCAATCAATGTTACTACTTTCTGAGCATTACAAATTCTATTTAAGAAGTGTACCCCCCCTTAAAAACTCCTCTTCTCATGGCCAAGCAGCAACATGAAGTTACTTACCTCCATTTGAGGTAATTGGAATTTCAGTCTTCTTTGTTAGTGGCATCACAGTCAAGTTCTCGAGCTGCAACACTGTATATGCTGCAGCCTCATTTAAGTTGCTGGAGTCACAAAAAATGAATTCAGCTAGACGAGGTGTCCTCATTAAGATATCTTCAGGAACAATTTTAAATGTCAATTCCTTTTCCAATGCTTCGTTGGTTTTCATCACAGAGTTAACCTAAAATCACAACATGGTATTCATAAAATCTACATGCATGTACAAAATAAGTAGGAAAACACAATCTATGACATAAATTATTCATGTTTAAAAAATGACATATGACATATCATATTTTAAATGTTAAAAAGAACAGAAAAAAAGCAGAATCAAATTGGAAACTTCACCCATAACATTGATTAAGATTCAAAACGAGATATTACACCAACGCATGGATTACAGTGGGCCACAAAAGTAAATCTGCACAAGGGTGGAACTAGGATTTTTTTCAGGGGGGGCAGAAGGGGTCAGACAGGCAAACCGTCTTCTCATATTTGAGATGAAAAACAACATGCAACAATTACTGTACAAAATATTATCCTTCTTTTTATATGAAATTAAATTAACTAGGCTCCGTAATACACAAAAATGAAATGATAACCATATTAAGTAGCTTGTCTATGTTTCAAGTGTCTATGGGGGCGTGCCCCCCATAAATCTGCCTACAAATTTGTGATTCCAGAAGAGCCACCAATTGGAACAGTAGCAAACCATTTCAACTTGCTTATCTTCAGCTGGCAATGCTTTTGAAATACACTATGATGCCGCAACAGTAGCATGAGGTACATTGAGAAGAAGTGGTCGAGGAAAATTCAGGAGTAAGAACATGGGGTATTTACAGTAAAACCTCTTTACATCATAATGGAAGGGACCAAAATTTGGGCAATTTGATGTATGGAGGTTCACTATAGAGAGGTTTTAGTGATAGCTACCATTTTTTCATATCCTTTGGAAATGAAAGGTGCTACATACTGTCTTTTAAACCATTATATTAATGTGTTTAAACACACAAGCATGCATCAGTGAGCATATATTTATTATTCAATAATTACAGAAAGCGAATGCTATCGCATAATTTTTACCATGATTTTAGAGAAAATGATGTGATCTCTCTCAATTCAACCTTACCTAAAACACTGATGTCACTTAAAATGATTGGGATAGTTGGATACTTTTTTCTTATTTACTGTTAGGTATGCTCTAATATTGAACAAAATGGCCGCAACTAATGATTAACGTGAAAATTACAGCATAATAAGTTATATAAGAAAAAAAAGAGTGAAATATTTATTGCTGAAAATATTATTCTGTGTACGTAATCACGGCTGCGTTAATGGTCTCTTGTTGTATTGGTACGATTTGCGGAGGTAGTTGGGCCGTCTTGGGGGTATCTCCTTGGTATGTTAAGTGGAGGTTTTACGATATAAAGAGGTTCACTACAAAGAGGTTTGCCTATAAATTTACATGTAAATCAGACGGGACCGTAGGGGTGGTATGATGTATGGAGGTTTATGATGTATGGAGGTTTATGATGTAAAGAGGTTCACTACATAGAGGTTTTACTGTAGTTATTAAGTAAAAGGGTTAATGAAAAGTAAGCTATATGAAAAACTTCCCTGAAATTTTCAGGCCTTCCAAGGGTTTGGCCTTGTTTTACTGGGTGCTATGTATCCGGTTCTAAACATTTTCCTACTACAAACCCAATGGGCAAGCTGATCTTCATTCCTCCCCCCAGAATTTATGCGAATTGGGTGCATGATGAGTAAATCAACTGATCGGGTGAAAAACATATCCAACTTTGACATTGCATGAAACAAAAGAATATCTAAATGCTACCTTTAATCAATGTTACAAGATTGAAGCTAACTACTGCAGGAATAGAAGAAAATAAAAGGTGGTCTTCTCCAAATATTTTTTTGTTGAATAAATGCTAATTTATAATGTTTAAATGAGGGAATTCTGCAAGTTTGTTATTTGCAACAATAGCTTCACATTACTTGAAAACTATACCAAAATACATGTATGTATTTTCTTTGTAATAAACAAAAACCACTGCTCTATGTGCTTTGATTCTCCACTAATTAGCATTTACATGACTTTTCATTTTTGGCTCCAAGGCTTGACACACCTGTGTTCAAAGTTCATTATTTTCAGTGGGTTACATTCTGAGCTTAAACATAGTAATAATAATTCACAATAAGGATACTTATTTAACATACATAACTTTAGGAGAAATTGGTGAAGGTTACTTGACACCCCTCTGGCTGATTTGAGACTAAATTCCACACAATACGTTCATCTTCACATGCAACATACGAAAATCAAGTGAGGTTCAACATAATGTCTACATTAACTACAAAGCTTATATATTAAAATATGAGAGAAAAAACATCACTGGAATTATCACTTTATCCTGATCATTGCTAATAGTACCATGAAGGACCATTTTTACTACCTCCTCCAAAAGATAATTACCGTATTTCTCCAAATATAGTCCCCTTCTGAATATAGTCCCCCCCCCCCTAATTTTGAGGCTTCAGTTTCGGGAAAAGTTAAAAAAATGTGTTAGAATATAGTCCCCCCCTTTACTTTTACCACAGGCTTTTTTGGAAAAAATGGGGGGACTATATTCAGACATATACAGTATGTACTCAAACGCTCTTAACACAACAGTGAGATGTGAAACTTTGTAATTCCACATAAATTTAATAATGTATGACAAAGGTTTTTAGATGGCAAATCATCATCTGGAACATTGGAATAGAAGACAGAGAATACACACAGGGTACCCAGCCAATCAAAGCAGAAAAATTTATGCATAATTCCTGGATTTCCATGGAAATTTTACAAAATTCCAGGTTAATCTCAAGTGATTACTGCAATAGATAAGAAGTCAAAAACAACCAAAATTACTTCAATTCTTTTAAATTAAGTACACCGGGGTTAAGTGTAAATTTGGGGGAAGAGGAACCTATGGCTATTGTCGCATAAATACTACATTTAAAGTGGCGCTCCTAGCAAGATTTTCATTACTCTACTTTTGATAATACATGGGAATCGCTGCCTAACCAAAAATCTTGGTAGAAATGCTGAAATACACTATTAATCGGAAGTGCATCATATCTCCTCATATAGTGACCAAGTGCAGTACACCGTTTTACAATTACCAAACCAAGAAATTTTGGGATTACATTGAGATTAAATCACTATGTATGAGCTACATAATACCTTAACATGCTGTTATAGTGTGGTAGATTAAATTACGTTACTATGAGCAAAATAAGCATAGGCTCCTCTTGCCCCAGATTATATTGTCACTGGGGCAAGTGTAACCCATTAGTTTCCACTGCCCCCATCAAATATAATTTGTTTCAGAAAAGGTTGGGATATTTCCTTTTTGCAGTGGAATACATAATTCCAATGGAAAGTTGTGAACCACAGGCATACAGGAGATGGTTAAATTTTCATCAAAGCCAAAACGAAATCATTCATCACTCATCAACAGTGACACTGGTACAATCTCTTCCATCTCCACCATCAGAAGAGACTAGTGTAGAAACTCCCCAATCTCTATCATTAGCCAATGGCAGTACCGCAAGAAGAACCTCATCCAGCTCTGCCATCAACAACCAATTTCAACGACATTACAGATTCAAATGACCTTGCTGTCCTAACATCAAGCACTCGTAGTATCTAGTTTGAAGAGTTAGTTCTGGAGAAAGTAAAACAAGCAGCAAGGGTTACACGTGGAAGAAAAAGAATAAGTGGAGGAGCAGAAGTTATCATGTCAGAGGAGGCTTTTCTAAAACTGAAATAAAATGAAAGAAGAAAATCTGAAAAGAAGGTGAAAAAAGACAGTAGTGTATCATGAGGAAATTAGTGATGAAGGTAACGTTGAGGAATGCTTAAATGACCTAAGGCAAGCACTTAATGAAGTTGATGGCTTGAGGCGTCACTTTGTGGAATTTACTCATGATGAACGAAAATGAACTTTGTTTTTCCACATAAATATGTATATCGATGCAGTGAGTCGAAACCGCGGTCGTGATTAAATAAATATTTATGTGGAAAAACAAAGTTCATTTTCATTCATCATAAGGTAAGCACTGTTAGACCTGATTACTCACCTGAAAATAATGCATATTCAACAAACGATGGACTTTGCATTACAATCAGTCCTCAAAGCACCATTAACTAGAATGTTCAACTCCCATCAGGAGGAACAATATTTGCATATTTCATTTTCTATTGCTAGGAATTCCATAATTTTATTAAGAGCAAGCTAAATCATGATTATTTCCCCACTTGTGGCCAATTTGGATGAAGTATTAGTAAGTTTAAAGAAAAAAATAGAAACACAAGACCCTTTCTTATCCTACTCATTCATTGAATGTTAGACATGAAAAAAATACTTAAAAAATTAAAATAGCACAAATTTAAAAAATTACATAGTTATAGAAATATTGAAAGACTTACACAATTTTTGGTAGTCACTAATTTGGAGTCAGGTGGAGGGCATGAGCACAGAGGGCACATTTCCTGAAATAACAATGATAGCACAATTCATTCAAAAAGTAGGGATAAAACAACTGAATTCAAGCATATTACATACCAATATTTGCAAGTGGGCTTAGAAATCCTATATTGTGGTCGCAAAAGTATTTAAATCCAACTAGAAGATTGCAGCCGCAATGGCAAGACAAAGCACAAGAAGGATTGGCTTGAGGCTCTGAAAACGGCTCAAGTAAATGAAAGACAAAGTACATATTTTGGAAGGAGAAATCGGAATACTGCAAACAGATGCTCCACTTCCGAGTTAAAATTGGGAGTGTCTGTATGTTCCTCTAGTCCAGCTGTTCCCAACCGGTGGTGTGCGTATCTCTGTATGTGTGGTACATTAACGTACATAGTCACTGGTTGGGAACGTACACAGTACGTTCCCATTGTCGTGTACCCCCTGAAGAGTACACAACTATCCAGTCAGGGGTAAGCCGAAAATAATCGGTAATAGCGGATGCCAGGAGCAATGTATCCCTTGACCAGGAAATATGTATGCATATTATATGGGCTATTTAAATCAAAGTTTCTATTTATACAATTATTCATAACTAAAAGTGTCACCTCACCTGTAGTGAAATTATATAATAAAATGTGCACGTTAAATTTTTGGGGGTACAATATTAGTTATATACATACAGAGGGGTACAGGAGGATAAAAAGGTTGAGACCCACCACTCTAGGTCAGCCAAAGGAGGGGTGGAACCTTATGGGGCTAAGTTTTGGAGCATAAAAACTAACAATATAGCAGAGGGCATTTGTGGTCTGGGAACTGCTACTTGGGGTGTGGCAACAAGTGACAGGGCACCCTGCTGGATGTGTTAAGGTCCCTTCTACGATACTGTAAAATTGTATTTTCACTTTTTCTGTGTTGTTCACTGCTGAGACTTATTTGTAAAATGTATTATGTTCTACGGGATAAGGTCCTAGGACAACAAATTTATTATTATGCTTCTGATTTCTCAGTGCCGATTCGCTCAACTCAGTTGGCCAGGAGATCCTCCTCTCCTTCAACACTGGTGCTAAGTACCTCATTGCCAATCAGCATTCACCAGTCATAGAATTCAAGGGAAAAGGACGAGCTAGCCCACAGTCAGCAGCCGAGCCAACCAGCCACCTTCCCTTAGCAACTGTACTTTGCCCGAACCAGAGAATTTCCTTGCTATTCTCTTCAGGGTTAAATTTGGAAAGGTAAAGTGCCTTAGCTCTTTTTATATGATTTGCAGCTTCAGTTAAGTCAATGCATCTGGCACCCAAGGCAAGAACCCACAGGGTAATAGCCTGGTACGATCCCCATTCTCGCAAGGGGGTCGAGCACTACACTGAGATACTGATAGCATCTCGGAGATGGATTTTTCTGATTGGTTGTATTAAACAAAACAATATTCTTGAAGTATCAACTACATAAGTAATTAAAGGTATATCAATACCTGTTAGTTTTTTTCTTCCTACTATGGAAATTTGTAACCAAAATTCCATGCTCTGAAAAATATTTCTGGGATTGAAAATCTTAAGGGAAAATATTCATTAAAGAAAGTACTTCCTTAGGAGGAACCATTGAGGCATTAAGAAAGGGATTATAATGGAAGGTAGTTAATTTATAGCAAATTTGGCTTCCATAAGGCAAAATGTGAAACTATACCACATTCAGCCAGACAGTGTGGGTGGTACATGCAGATTGGCTACACTTGAAATTTGTTGATCATTTTCATGGCAAAAGCATAAAATTCTTTAGATCTTGAAAGGAAAGCCTGAAAATTATATTCATCATTGCTGATACCTGAAATGGGTTTAGTTGCAGTGATCACTTTTCGTTTGGTGCTCAGCAGTAAATTCCACCAGCACTTTTGCAAAAATTCTTAACTTTTGAGTTCAGAAGGCTGTTGAATCTAAAACTATGCAATTTTGAAAAAATTTTGGATTGGAGACCCCGACGTTAGTAAACAACTTTACCTCAAAGGAAAAATTTGATTTAGATACAAAAGGTATACCCACCCTAATGATTACATACATACCTAATTAACATGGCATACGGCACCTCCAATGCAAAACAAATCATTCATAAGAAAACATTTCTTTTCCTTTCTAATCCTCAAATCTCAGAGCTTGATTACACAAAAATAGTAAACAATGAACTTTAACCCATGGAATGAGCTCCGAGGTCAACGCTCACTAAATTCATTCGATAAAATCTAATTGGTGGGAAAAATACACGCATCACTCACTTGGAAAGATACCAACTATATACAGCAATAAAAAACAGACAGCTTAAACACTGTAGCACATACAAGGTGGCAACTCAAATATTGTCCGAGAATTCACTGACTTTTCCAGAATATTTGACATGAATGTAATTAAGAGAACATATATCTTTAAAGGAGAGAATAATGTTCATACATGGGAAAATAATGTCAAATGAAGTCAACTCAAGATATAAAAATGGATTTTTAAAGTTGTGAAACAACACCTAAAAGACATCTTGGGGATAGGATGTACTGATGTACCAATTCTTAAAAGAATACGGAAAAATCACCTATTGACTCTTACAGCTAATGTGATTTTCCCGATTTTTAGTAATTTTTCCTGAGACTCAAAACACAATTAATTGCATGACTTTCCCTGGAATTCCAGATTTTTCAGAAGAGTAGCCACCCTGACATGCTACAGAGATGACCACCAGTAAAAAGAATACTTCATGACTTAAATGAGACATAAAACAGCTAAAACACTTACTTCCTGCATGCAATTCTCAAGCACTATTTCCGATAGATCACTCATCGCAAGTAGATTGTCAGGTTTCTTCAAACACACAGGAAAGAAACGAAGCCGTAAAAGAAAGCGCCTGCCATACTTTTTTTTACCCTCCAAGTTTGTTGGACTCCACTGATCTAAAAGGATTGAAATCTGAAATAAATTTGATGACCTATTGGTAACACTTTTTATTTATCTAAAATTATTATAAAGTAAAAAAATAATTTGTAAAGAAAATGAGTTGTATTCTTATAACTACAATTCTAAAGAGACAGGACATGACTGACAAATAAAAATTATTGCATTCAATGCATCTGAAGTTACAATAACTAATACAAATTTATTATGAAAAATAAGATTTTCAATAATTTTGACTTTTCCCTCAAGAAAAGCTAGGACAGTACCGAAATTCATTACTGGCATTACAAATAATACTGCAGCAGGGATAAAATATTTAATAATTTTTTTCATCAATTCTGTTTGAAGTAAGACATTACATGAAGTAATGTCTCACTTTTGTTGGAGTAATGACAACTGCCATTATTTTTTCTCTATGTGACTTTCTAGCTCACTGTAATAATCAAAAGTTATGTAAACTCAGATTAGTCGATTATTTGGTAAAAATGGAAAATAGAGAAATAAATGGGAGGCCTTTCCTGAAATCAGAAAAAAGATAAATTGAGGTACAATGATGTTTTGATAAATTAGAAAATTTACAAAAAATGTAAAAAATCTTTGCTCAGTCAGTCTTCAACACAAACCACGTATTAACTAGGAATTGTGGGAGCAGTATCAAAAAATTTGTAAACAAATATTTTGTTGAATGGCCCTCATTGCATGGGATGGCAATTGACTCATTTCTTTGCTTAACTCAGGGGATAATCATTTAGGGGCCAGACAGTGAAGGAGCATTTCTACATTGGCTCTCTTAAATTACTTGAAATAAACGGACGTGATTGAAGTATTAAGTATTAAATAAATGATGCTTTGTTATTTTATGTAAATAAATGAGTTTATGAGGTTGTAATTAATGTTATAATTGTAATGTAATGTACATTCAGAAATAAATAAATGAGGTTTCTTAGTTCGGAAATCAATTTTCACCCATAGTAGTAATTTACCTCATAATTGCAGATTTAACACCAAAATATGATATTTACTTTGCATTAATTTGACATAATCACATATTCAATAGGTAATCAAAGACAATTTTTGGATAATGACTTTTGATACTAGCAGCGCAATAACATTCAATTCATTATGTTTGACAAAAATGGCCCTGTGTCTGGAATTCCAGGGTTATGGTTACCTCATTGAATAAAATTGAAATTAATTATTTATTTACCTGGCTCATAAATTATATTATAATTAATATCTTCTGACACTTCTGAACTATTATCGGTAATTTTCTTTTTCTTTCTGGTCCTCCGTCTTTTTTTCTTCACATTGCAGTCCATGGTTTCAATCCTAAAAATTAAAGAAAGAAGAAATATAAAAATAGAGGCATACTGCGCTGATATAGTATCCAATTTAGATGAGGACCATTTAGATTCAGAAAACACAAAGTAACTAGGAGAATGAGAATAGACTTTAGGCCAGTGGATAGCCACGAATTTTGTTCGGGGGGAGGGTCCAAAATCAGGGGGAAAATTTTTGAAGAACAGGGTACTAAATAGACAAATAAAAAGTAGAGTAGGTACTACGTTTGAAACTAATCTTTACACTTTTCACAATCGAAAAAACTTAATTTATCAACGAAATGTTTTGAAGATTCATGATTTTTCAATATTTTGTTTTCTTTTATGAAGGAAAGTAATTTTTTTATTTTTAGATTTCTGAGGGGGGGGAGGGTCTGAACCCCTTGGACCTCCCCCTTGCTACGCCACTGCTTTAGGCAATAGGAATGTGGGCACTGACGTGTATGGAAATAGAGGAAAACGAATGAAGAATTTCTAGATATCCTAGAGAAAATTACTAAAACACTTTTTTCATCTGGAAACACAGGCATAGTTTTGAGTCTTTGGTCACAGAAAAATTGAACTTTACCAAATTTTAATGGCAGTAAAAAGATAAAATACATGTATGGTAAATGAAAACTTTTTACAAGATTTTGTACCAACATAAAAAGATGAATCATAAAAATTTCATCCAATTTTTAAATGCTGTGTGCCAAAGCTTGACAAATTCTCCAGATAACTGACATGAAATGAGCCCACCGTTGCATAAATGTTTGTGCATCGTCTGAGATTACCAATGCATGCATGAGGCACAGAGCTCAGGGAAACATGTCTTAATAATCACCTATTAAAACTGGCTAAGGTCGGAAAGTTTTCTTCGTTTGATAAGGTATTAATAATCCTTATTTAAGCCAAGCGCTACCAGCTAGCAGGGTACTCTGCTACCTGCTAGCATCCTGCGTCGTATCAGTGCTCAAAGCCTTGCCCCAAGGTCACCTCACTTGCGACAGTGGGAACCAGAACGATGTCACATGGAGTTTTCCCAGTATTCATACTTAGCCGTCACATTTTCGCGTGCTTGAAAATTTTCACTTTTCATTTAAACGCGAAAAATAGATATCATCATTTAAAAATCTAAAAGCGTGAAATACTTACTCCAGGAGTAATAATCTTTCGATTTAGACAGTAAAAAAATTATAGGAAACCACCCTATTAAACCCCCTAGTGATCTTTATAGACAGGGAAAGTGACCAAGTGCAACATATCCAGGTAGCAATAAAAGGTTTGGGTAAATGCTGTAGTCAGCAAGCAAAACATATAAAACCGTTCCTGCACTCCAAGGGTTATGTGCTTTTAGGAGATCTGTGGGATCTTGAAATACTTCACCAACGAATCGGAACCAAACATGGGAATGCGCCAGATCAAGAATTCCCAGGATATCATCCATACCCTGAAAGTTACTCATTTGCTTTCTACAGACACCATGGTTAGCCTGGACTTGGTGCCGCTATTCATCAGGGCGCGTCTAGCTGATACCTTGACTCTGCCTCAAAAATAATTTGATCCTGATATGATGAAAAATTTTCACCACATTCTGACATCTGGCTACTTCATGGCTCCTTCTATGAAATAAAACATTGGTTGGCCACAGTATCACCACTTTCTCAGAGCCAATTTCTTTGTAGAGAATTTAGAAGATGGTGCCCTCCGCTTGCACCCGCTTTGTCCCAAGTGCCTTTTCAGGTACTTGGATGACACTTTCATCCTTGGCCCCATGGGAAGCATAGCTGACACCCAAACGTCAAGTTCACCATGGGAACTGAGGCCAATGGGCAGCTGCCCTTGGATACCCTAATCTAGAGAAAGCATGGCGGTGGCTTTGGTCACAAGTTGTACCATAAGGAAACACTTAAAAAGATCAATACCTTAATTGCATGAGCCATCACTGCCATTCACCAAAATATGCAGTTCCGTCATCACTGTTTCATAGTGCCAAGGCAATTTGAGATGGGAAAAGTTTTCCGTTAGAGGTGAGTTAATACCTATTTACCTGACTTTATTTCACTGGCAAAACAGGCGAATAAAGAGACGCTATAGAAAAATACAGCTAGAAACATGGTGAAATTCAGTCAAGTCGTCATCATCATCACTGATCAACAATCCTAAGATTCATTCAACCAAATAGTTGAAATGAAGACAAGTAGTGCCAAGAAGGTGGTACCTCATGCTGCCTGGCCAAGGAAATAACAAAACGCAGACCTCCCATCCCTAAGGGTAATCGCATGGTGAGGAGGTAAGAGGTGGAAGTGAGGTCGCAGTGCCTCAAGGTAACACAAATGCATTGTGTGTCATGGGAACGTGCATAATGAGCAGGTCAAGGTAGAAGTGTACCTCACAGTTCACCAGGAGGTCGTGCGAGACCATGTACAAAGACAAACGAGTTTGTCTTTTCGGTAGAGGTGGTCACGAGGTACATCGGGAGGCTTCTCTGTGACTGGTTCATTCAAGGTCCGTTTCAGGTGGCATCCTCATGTATTCCTGAAATTTGTGGATATTCCTTTAGCTGCTAATACAGATGGTAATAGTATCCCAGATCTTGTCGCACTTGATTTATTGGATGAGCAATGGATTCGCGATTACTTAACGCACCAATCAGCCACCACTTACATGCTGATGGCATGTCGTTGCTATCTTCACTACTGTCAGTCAAAATTGTAAAAATGTTACAACTAACCAAATTACCTTTGTACTTGATCACACACATAGAAAGATCTTTTTCTGCGGCTCTGACCCTGTCTTGGTGTTGGGCAGCCTGAAGGTGACAACCAGCCAGCTACCAAGGACTACCTTTCATACATATCCTCATTCTCCGGGAGGACATCGGGAATACGGGACAAGCATAGCATCCGAACAATGCATCTAGCTCTCAGTGAACTGAGTGACCAGCTTTCGACCGAAACACCCAATCAGAGTGCCGGGTGAACGATCAATTTTTGAACAATTCAGAACGAGTTGGACAATGAAAGAGGTGGAAATTAAAGGATATAACTGAACGAGGAAAAATTGAAGGAAAAATTTTATAAGGGTTGGTCAGTGACAGCGTTTGGTCTGAGAAGAAAGAAACATTTCAAATGGTGTGGGCTGACAACAACCCATGTCTCTAAACGCCGCCACTGGCCGCAGATCTCTTGTCGATCATAAAAAAAATCAATCAATCATTTTCTTATAGTACGACTTACGTGGCAGCTGGAATGCAGCAAGGCAACTCCTTTCTTTCCGTATTAACAAACGTTAAGCCCCCGTCGTTTGACGTATTCATCCTAAAACCTTCCATCGATCTCACCAATGAAACAATTTAATCCGCATTTATCGCGAAGCAGAGGTTTGGCGAAAGAAATACAGCGAGTAACAATCTTATCGTTGCCCCATCTCTGTCAAATAGAAGCAGCCGTAACTCCAAAATAGTTAGGTTATGTTAAAATCTTCAGTCCGCTAAACGACACTACGATTAAAAATACTTTGATATCTTACATATCCCTGAACTTTCCCAAATAGTTTGCAGTCGAGAGTTAACGCTGATAACGAATAAAATGATAAAACGGAAAAACGCATGAATAAACCCTATATAAACAAACCACGGATATACACACCCACAAACACAACAAACATAAAAACAAATGAAGCACGAGATTCGATAAACCACAGACCCCACGAATGCATCCTCCGCAAATATTTGAAGTACACTATCCATAATCACTGGAGTAAACGTTATATTAAGACGTTAGTGAATGAACACAAAGGTCAGTGAATTTTTATCTTTCAAGAAATATCTATTTCCTTTCAAGGAATGATATACCTTGTGATATTTCATTAATTCGTTGCTGCATGCCCTCTCTCTTTTTAAGTTGATAGTTAAATTGACGGTGTGCATTTGGATTTTATGTCTCAATGAACCTTTTACTGTGTCTGTTTTAGCATATTTACTTTTTTCAGTTTTTACAGTAATTTGTGGCAATGAGTGGAGAAGAGACATTGGATGCTGACATAGCCTTGAGATTAAATGAATTTGATCAATGTCTTGAGAAAACTGGACGCTACATAAAAGCGATATGTGATCAGGGGCCGGAGTTTTATTCCTCCTTAGATTTGGAAGATAAATCAAGACATGATCTTTTTATTGCATACTCAGTGAACGCCTTGTATTGGACTTACCTTAGAACGCTGGGAATTAATCCGACGGCCCACAGTGCAGATGGAGAGGAAGAGAAACCTCATCCTGTTACCGATGAGTTGAATCGAGTTCGAGCTTCTCTCTCCAGGGCGAAGTTGATTGCAGAGAAGAGGAAAATGGCACGCTTGAACCAGAGAGCTGCTGTACGATTCGTTCGTGGAGCGTTGTGGACACCTGGGCAGTCAGGAGGTGTAGCAGATCAGCTCCGAGAGCTTGACAAAGGACTCGCCGATAAATTGAAATCAGAAAAAAGTGTGAAACAAGATGATTGAAAGTGTCATTTCATGAAGCTTTTCCACCCATATACCTTTGGCATCCTCTTATACGACTGAGTATGAACATTTAATACGGAAATTCATGATTAATTGCATGCAAAACTGTGGTCAAATCTCCGGTGTTGTGTGACCAGCTACATCTGATACGTAGCCGGCTTGGCATTAGACACTGGCCCATGACTTGAGGGAAATTAAATCTCAGAAACTGTACGAATGGTACAGAATTGATTTAAGTGTTTTTTTTCTCAGTTTGTACTGTTCAAATAAAGTTCCTCAAATAGAAATCATTAACCTTCTCCAGCGGCTATGTTATTAAAGTATATGACAACTGTGCCTGGATTCCACTTGGGAAAGACTTGAGGCTTCGATAGCCTTAAAGATGTCAAAATTATAGCTGTGCAGTTGAGCTAGTGTAATCTACCTCAAGTGTCACCTAACCGGGGAAGAAATTGAAACAGATTATCAACTGAGTCTCATGTATACCAGCTTGATGTAACTTCATCATTTTAGTAATTTTCAAAGTCAAAATTTAGAATTTTAGTATTTTCTTGAAGGTATCCTACAAGTAGATAAGGTCTTTAATGTGTAGCCAAAACTCAATCTCACTCATTTCAGCTATGCTGGTTGATTGTCCTTGAAATCTTAGCATTGCATCACTCTGCATCCAATCAAAAAATCTGTTCCATTCCAGCCTTTAGCTTGTTAGTTATTTCAATGTCACATGGACCTCTAGTAGGTATTACAACTTTGTCTCAGTGGGAAAGGTTGGATGGTCCAATGTTCCCTAGAGCATGACTGGATGGAGTAATACTTTTAGCAGTTCACTTCTAATTGTAAGAGTATTAGCCAAAAAGTTAGTCCGCATGATGGTGTCATGCAAATAAATAGCAATGTTGAACTGCAGGCACATACATCAAATGCAAGAGATACATCCAACATCAGAAAAACTCCTTTTTCCTGTTGTATCAAAAACAACATCAATAGAAACGGGAGAAAATTAATACCATTATTCAAATTGTACTTCTATTTCATTATTTAAATTATCCTCTGCTTTTTCACTGCACCTACTAATGTACGCTTAATTATATCTTAAGGCTTTCAAAAGTAGGCTCAAGGAGTTCAAATCCCCCCAAAAGTTTTTGGAGATTCAGCTGTTGGTGTACCCTATCCAAATGAACCCATGGTATCTTTTTACCTGTACCCTTGCATTCCATATTCCTTTTTGCTGGGCTTTCTCAGTAGGATATTAAAGTTTCTTGGTTTTTGAACTATAATTGCAAAAAAGCTATTCATAGGAGGGGGGACCTAAAAATAACCAGACGGAAATCGCTGTGCATGTATGTAGTTCTTATATTATGGGCTTCTCCCTCTATATGGGTGTTATACATCATTTCTGAGTCAGTATGCGAAACAGCACGGCTTTAGACAGTTGTGGCAAGCCCTAGTGACAGTTAACATTCGAAGAGTTTTTTGACCTCTTGAATTTTTTAAATGACTGATGTTTGGGAACAGCATGCAGTCTTGAAATTTTGTTCTCCGCTAAGGAAAATTGAGTCAGACGCAGTTGATATGTTGTCCACAGCTTATAAAGAACACACCTTGAAGAGAAGACACCTTATGATGGGTATTCGGAATTCAAATGCAGGAGCATGTCAATCAAAGACGTTCAATGCCCAGGCTGGCCTTCCAGGTCCAGAACTGATTAAAACGTGGAAAAAAACTCGTACCCTTGTGTACAAGGATAAGAGGCATACTCTTGGTGAACTCGCTGAACAATCTGGTGATTTGTGGAATTCACTATATTTGTGGAATTGCAGTGAATCTTAGGAGGAGAATAGCAAAATGAGACGATTCGCAGTAAAATTCATTACCCTTGGCCAAAATCCATTACCATTATTCATTATTACAGCTTGTTGACTCCCAATCAAAAAGCGGCACATGTTACTGATTCCTGCGACTTGAGATTATGGTAAAAAAACTGTGTGACTCTGCTTCCTCACCCACCCTACTCACCAGATCTCTCACCTTGTGATTTCTATAAGTTCCCTTGGATGGAAATGGTGATGAAAGGGAAAAGTTTTGATCAAATTACGGATGTGAAAAGAGAAAGGCGACACTACAATTCATCGGAAACAATGAGTACCAAAGGTGTTTCGCACAGTTGACAAAACGTTTGAACCAATGCATCAGCGTAAATGGAGAATAATTCAAATGTGACTAAGGTCTGTTCACTTTATCTTTGCGGGTGAGCTGGTGTGGCTTAACCGAGTTGGGGTGAGAGGAGGGAAAGTTTATCTACACGTGACTTTCCCTCTGCCAATCAGCAGACAGTAGGCGTGGTCTAGCACTTCGGAACGTCAGTCGCTCTCAGACCTCCGTCGTGTCAACTTCGTGAATCTGCTAGCTGTGTTGCCAAATCCTTTTCCCTTGCACTCCCCGTTTATAAGAATGTTACGCCTATGTATGCCTCTCACCAGCGGTCTCGCATTTAGCGGACAATATCCTGGCTTCTGAGATGGGATTATCCTCAATACATTGTATGCATTGTTTCGCCGCCGGGCCCAAAATATCTGTGGCCACGTGTGAGTCACACCTTTTCGGTGAGACACAAGGGCGGCTATGTACATTTGGCAACGTTAAGGTCGCTCCTGCTCTCTCTCTCTCTTGGTACTACCCCTTCCCCTTCAGCGAGGCCCCTCCCCCTTCAGCGAGGCCCACCGATAGTGTCCGGGATCTCACGAAAGATGACCCGCAGAGATAAAATGAACAGATAATAGCATTTTTTACACAAAAAATTAAATTTTGAATATTTTAAAAATTGCATCGTTATTTTTGGGTCTCCCCTTGTATATTTGCCTGACAGAAATTAAAAGAGCCATTGAATAAATAAAAGAAAAAATTAGAATGGATAGTTCCAATTTTGGGTGTTTAGGGGTTCCATTTTTTTTTTGTTTTGGAAGTTGAACTTCTGGTGAGGTTCATGCCATCAGCTCTCAGACCCAATTCTTAGCATTTCCATCTTATTGCTTAATTTGATCCTTTATAGGGAATCAAAAAAATCCTTTATAGCAATTGTAATATCATACATAATTGCATATATCACTTCACTAAATTCACAAAACTAAGTAACATACATTATGCTAAGTTTTATAAATTGGGGAATACACGTTTCGGATTCGATGGGAAAGAAAAATCCAGGAAAACGTGGATCTAAGCATCTTTCAACGATCAATATTATTACAGCTGAATCTTGCTATTTATATTACTTCCTTATTTCATACCTATGTCCGAGTATGGTATGATGAAAATTACATACTTCACCAGAATTTAATCTTAAGCATCATATTCATCAGTGCAAAGTCATGAACTTTTTTTAAAAACTATTTTTGGGACTACATAATTCTCTTTAGCTTTAACAGTTTAATTCTGGTGCTAAGCTGAAGAATTTGTGGAACCAAGAACGGATGAACCACATAGAACCATCCCAAAAATTCGGTAATACAGGCATCCCCCGAGTTACGTAAGTCTCGACTTACGTAAATCCGTACTTACGTAAGCGATAACCGTATTTCAAATGATTACGTTAATTTTTGAATGCGAGCGCGAAGAAGTATATATTCGCTTGTACAACCTATGGTAGAAAAAATATCGAATAGTTATAGAGTTTTTTACGTGCTAAAAATAACAAAGTGACCCATTTTTGTCATTCCTCGAAGGAAATTTCATTAATTTCTGTAGAAAAATCGCTTATAAATCCCAAGTCAATAATCAACGTGAAAATTTGCAGTTCTAGCGATGGATGTGGTGGCGTATGTGGTTGCGCTCATTCCTGTACGATACAACTTGTTATACAGCAATCTCTGAAGCGCCAACGCAAAGGTTCGACTTACGTAAATTTCGACTTACGCATAGTCTGCCGGAACGCATCTCTTACGTAACTCGGGGGATGCCTGTAGTGGGATATACTGCTGATTAGTATTGTGGAAATTTTAGATATACATACACATCAGTGATTACTATTGCCAATTGTTATTATTAGAAAAGAACATGATACACTGGCCTATCACACAGTTCACAGCCAAATTTTATGGAACAAATTTAAATAGCAAATACAATTTTTTTGCATCCACAAAAAATTTACAGTCTAATGGATAAAATTCATGATTAATTAAAACAAAACACATTATTGCACCATTTTAAAGACAATCTTTCATTTTCATATGAGGGAGAAATCTTAAATTAAACAAGAAACAGGCCACAACAGATGGTTTCATATAAATTACAGATCTATATTTACAGAAAATGCTTAGCATGCACTGTCGATATAAAAAATTTATATATACATATTTACACTGAATAATATCAATAAATAGTTCACTGGAATATGCATTTACATCAATAAAAGTAACACCAATGCATTACCTGCTATAGCGCTTTTCTTTATCACAACCGAGAACCTTAAGAGCACAGTTCAATACCATTATGAGCTTTTCCATATCATTCTCCAGGCCAGCTACTTCATCACTAACACTTGCTTCTTTACCCAAGAATCCTTTACCACTATCAGCAGACGTGTAATAAGATAGGGAATTCATTAGAGCAAAATCCAGTCCAGCTCCTTTCAGGATCTGCTTTCCTTTGAAATTGTTTGCAGCAAGTGCCCAAATAGCTGAGGCAGCGATTTCTTTTTGAATTACCGAACTACCTTGTTTGTTAAGAATCTGAATGAGAAGCTCCAGGAAATCATCTGAAAGGAAACATATATGACTTAAGTCTTCATACTAGTCTTGATTTCATGCCATTGGCCAGATGTGCTGAAGTAAATACTTTTAAAGCATTCTCCAGGCAGGAAAAAGCTTCAATTTTAACCCATAATACGGAATCTGGAATGAGGGATTTTCTAAAATGATAGGCAATACAATACATATAATGGGAAGTACGGTTGCAAGAAGGGTTTAAAGTTTACAAGTCAACTCCAAGTTCTAACATAATTTCTGGCTAACTGATTTTCATAACCCATGGAGTTTGCAGAATATTCAATCTCTGGCACAATAATAATAAATGTAGTCACAAAGATCTGCAAATATAACTCAAACCAAGTATTTCAGAGATCCGATTCCTCATTTGTCACTACTTATGAACATTACAGTATTTTGCTCATGAAAGTGACAAAATGTGTGTTCTTTGCACTATAATGGTCATTACAAGCAATGGGAGTTAGCTTTAAAGCAAGGAAAAACTATACCCAATGTATTATCTCTGGCAATATATTTATGTTTCTGGTATCAGAATCTCAGCCCATTATGTCTTGCTCTTCGTTCATGACAATACAGCAATAGAGACACTTCTTCAATACCAACAACCAGACTGCAAGGCCTTATTAGTGCATGCGGCTACCAGGAATTTTTAGTCGACATAATTTTTATAAGGAGGATTTGAGATATTCAAGGAATTTCAGTCCACTAATACATATGTACTTGGTTTTTTTATTAGAGATGATATGGTATTTTTACTACCACTAGACAGATTTTTAACTCTGGAAAAAGTCACAAAAATATTAAACTTAATATGTTTCTTACCTGATGCCAGCATTCTTGCTCTGTTTTGAGGATGGAATGATAAATTCCTTAGAACAAGCAGGAAAGACTCTTGTTTAGAAGCAGGTCTTTTGGCTAGATCCAGCAATAAGTCGAACATTTCAGGAACCTAAATAATCATTCAAAATGAAAATTGATAATAGGTTAGTGACAGTCTATAAAGAAAAAGTTAGAAATTTATTGTAAAAGGATACCCTTTTCGCAATAGAAAGAGGAGAGAATATGCTTGCACATCCCCATTTCCTAAAGGAAAGCTTTTAAACATCAGAATGGGAAACAATGCATATTTTTAAAGTAAATCTCTTCACAGAAACCATGCAGGAGAGTAACATGATCAATGTTTATCTCATAATGGACTTCGTACCTTTTCTTTCCTCCAAACAAACCCAAAATTTTGCGAATATTTTCGTAGTATAGAATCTTGAAGTAGCGGCAAAAGTACTGAGTAATTTTTCTGATATATTTTCTCCCAGAATTTTAGAATAAGTCAAATTAATCATCCCAATAAATGGATAATTTTCATGATAAAAATACCTCCTCTTTACAATGAACAGATTGATGAAAGTTTTTATGGACATCTTTTGATAAATGTCCTGGTATAAATATATCATTGGAGGCATTGATAAAATGTAACTTCACAAAAGAACTACAGTGAAACCTCGATATAACGACACCCCACGGTGCACTAATAAACACTCGCTATAGCGAATTGTCGCTTTACCGGAGGTGGAGCAAATAATAGCCAATATGCCTGTTGCAAACAGATATACAGGTACAGGAGTGGTGCGGCGATAGATAAACATCTATCCGATAAACGTAAGCATAAATCCAGACGAAAGGCGATGTTTTTTTGCATCACTAAATTTCCTTACTCAAATAACGACTAACTATTCAAACAATTTATAAGCGCCGCACTGATTAAAAATCATGCAAAGCATTGTTTCGTCAATCATTATACAGTGGAACCCCGATTTATCGTTCCCGCATTCATCGTTTTCCCGCATTCATCGTTCGCCGCTCCTGGTCCCAAATTATGTTCCATAAAGACAATGTAATTTTTTCCCGCATCTATCGTTCCCCGAAGTATCGTTTTCCCGCATTTATCGTTTGAAGAACGCGGTCCCGTCGTATAATTTTCCCGCATCTATCGTTTGACGTAAATGAGACGAAGTGTTTACAACGTGTTATTTATGGCTAATAATGACAGACATAGTTTGAATCTTCCCCAGGAGATTGAAATGCGATAGGGAGAAGCAGAGCGCCGTGGGATGGTGACATTAGCGCATTTCCCAAGATCCGGTATCCCCCTCCATTCAGCACTCGAGGCGATCGCCTCCCCCCGGTTGAAGCTTTCTTCTTCTCCGAAATAAAAAAATAGGTCCCAGCTCGAGCAGGGATCGTATTACGACGACCTTAGCTTTGAAAGAAAATATCAAGTTACTCGAGAACAAAAGAAACCTTTTTCACGCCACCCCCTCTCTAGACCGCTGACTTCTTTTTAGCCGACTCGCTTCAAAGGTGGAGGTCAACTGCTGCATGAATCACCTATTAGCCCAAAAGGTATTTAAAAATGAATTTCGGCAATTGGTATTATACATTTATTATTTTGAGATATTAGTGATGTGCACGTAATTTAGTAAAGATTGATACCAAACACGACGTATTTCTAACGTTATTTAAGCATTTTAAGGAAGGAAATATTTGGAATAATACGATGGAGATTTCTGGCGAATAACGATATCCTCGTAGCTGATAGTGAGCTTCACGGCAGTTGATGCGATTTTTTTTCGAAAACAGGGCGTCTGGTTACAATTTACGAGTTATGCTACAAGTCTCACTTGTCTGAGCTGCTAACGAAGCGATTTCTTCTCAGGATATTTTGTTTCTCTCTACTAGCAATCTTAATTCACCTGCTCATCTAGAGCTATGCTACTTATTGTTAGAAATGAGTGGGTTAGTTGCCTTCTCTATAGGATAAAAAATTTCATTGCGCAGTCATATGGTCATGCTTCACCCTCTGCAGTAAGCTCTGCCTACGCCGTATGCGATAGCAACCCAAATTAGTGCCGAACTTCACCTCGTACGAGTGGTTCCGTACTTTCCGGGGTGGGTTGACTTAAAACTAGCGAGTTTTTTTCCGCGTGGGTTCAATGGAGTCCGGTTTCATTTTTATTAGTTTTATTCTTATTCGTTTTCGGACCGTGGCCCTTCCGAAGACACAGGTGAGAACTTTAAAGATGGACTGAAAATAATTGATGATGGATAAAAGAATCCGGGCTAGAAATACGTGAATATTGAAGAACGCCTCAGTATGTCCGGTAGCACATGACGGCAGGGGTGGGGGTAGAGCGAGATCCCTGGTGAAAACAAGAAGTGGGATGAAGCCGAGGATTAGGTGGGCGTGCCGCTGACGATTAACGCCTCATTGCCTCAATCATATCAAAAATTTAATTGCTAGAAAGGAACATTTCAAATAATAAACTATTTTTGGCCTTCTTGATCCATTTCATAACCAATCACTCCGACGGCGAAATCAGTTGTTTGAAGCATAACACGCACATTTCTCTCGTAAATACGTGTACTTGAAATGGGATTTGATAGATAAGAATTTTTACATCAGACAGAAATTCATAATAGCCGGGAAAATTCCGAGTGGAGTACAAACGTTTTTTAGCAAGGCGGCTTTGTTCCTATAGGATTTTAGAAAGAGAGATAAGTCAAATCAACAATATGACCTAAGTGTTTCGATAAAGTAATAATATTTCTGTAATCAACTGAAATCTCGTTTGAATCCATTAATGAATGTCATAATTTGCAAAAAAATCCAGCGTATCCTGGGACATAGGCAACCCGCACAAACATTTCCGCATTGATCGTTTTCCCGCATTTATCGTTTTTTTCATCCATCCCCCTGAAAAACGACAGATCGAGGTTCCACTGTATTTATCGAACGACAGTTTACCACATAAATTTGAGACTGAGCACTCCATTAACTTCATTTCTAACAGATCGCTAGCAATCACAGAGGTTAAGGAGTCTTCATGAAAGTCTTCCGGCGGTGAAACCCTCGCTATGGCGAGAGCCAACACCGAAAGGGTCTCGTAAAAACGAATTTTTTAACACACTTATTATAGGGTCAATTGACGGTGCATCGGCTATCTCTCGTAATAGCGGGGGTGTCGCTATAGCCCGTACTCGCTTTAACGAGGTTCCACTGTATGTAACACTAAGACTTAATGTCACAGATTTATAGCTGTAAGTTGTGAATAACCAGACAAAAATCCTCCACCATGTATTCCAGTTTAGTTATCAGATAGAGCAAAATTATAATCAAATGTGTAATAACAAAAGGTATTGAAGATGGTGAAAATTAAAATTAAAGTAAACGAAAATTTCAGGGAGATAGAAACGTTAATGATTATTAGTATAGTTCCCCTGATCACTTGGTATATCACGGCCTGGGAACTAATGACCAGGAGTTTGATTATCTGTAATGATAATATTTTAATTAAAAAAAGCTCCTTTTCTTTCCTCAGCTTCATTTTATGTTACAAAAATCATGAAACCTGAGGGAATCAAAATTACTTTTTCAATAAAATATTGGGTCTACATAAAAATGTGTTCACTGTTCATTTTTTCATTTACTAGAAGCGATATAAGCATGTGTCAAGGTGAAAATTTCATGTAAGAAATAAAGGAATCAACTGAAAAGAGTATTATATGTGTACGTATACAAACTGTATCAAATTTCCTAACACATCCTTCAATGACTTAAAAGCAGTTATATAATATGTACTGAAAATGACTCTCTAAGAAAAAAGAGTGAGGTTAGAGGACTACATATGTATCATTACATCAATTGTTTTCTCCAGCCTCAAGTCCAATTTAGAGGACCTTTATTTCCTAAGCAACTAGGTAAAGTACTTTCATTTAATCACACATAATTTATCTAACATAAACTAATCGTATTGTACCTTGGGCACTGATAGTTGTCCCTCAGGGTACATGGTGAAATACAGAAGAAAATGGAGCCACAACTGCTCCACAGAATTAACCAGGTGATTATTAATCCTCTTCTCACACGGGTGGAGCTTGATCAAGGACCGCAACAATCCTCCCTGTCAACAGAATAAGCAAAGCCTTAACACGAGAGAGATTTTAAGGGTTTGAAGACCCTCCCTCCCTCCACAATGCTTGGGTGACAGTCTCAAGCGCACCCCCTCCAAATTAACCCTCCCTGATAATTAGCATGAAATGTACCCCTCCCCATATGACCCCCTAAACTATTTTTTCTAGCAACAGTCTTGAGAATAAATACCTGCCTTTGGTACAGTTTTAATACAGAGGCAACAAGTACCACAAATCTGAGGTCAGATTAATTTTTTAGGGGGTGAGAGTTTCATTTGTAGAGGGTACACTTTATAGATTGTTTATATGTAAGATAATAATAATATTTCAATCTATGGTGGATGCTTAAAGCAGGATTAGAAATAATTATATTCATTCCATGAGTTACATTATAAGCTAGAGATAATCATGTATATTTCAAAGTACAAGAACCAATGAACCATGAGTACCTTCGCCATTATCATACGACACTCAGCAACATCACAAGTGTTTCGCAGAATTGACAGAATCAAACTCAGAACCTCAACTGCCAATGATGAGTTTGAATTTGACCCTTTCTTTGATTGATGCGTTGCTTGCAATAATAACAGGGCCTCTGTTTCTTTGGGAGCCAATTCGCACAGTAGATGAAGCAGCGAAGAGAGGGCAAGGTTCTGACGAGGCCCAACACTCATGGCTCGGGATGTGTAGACTAAACTTTGGCAGGCTACAAAAAAAGGAAGAAAAAAGGCATTAGAAATAATGAAATATTTGATCTAAAGTAAGGTTGGGTTGGTTCCACTTGTTTGTTTGCTTTCTAGCTTTGGTTCATGGTCCCAATTCTTGATTGTGGTTCTCCATAAAGTTTCATTTTCATTTCAATAAATAAAAACAAACAAACTTTGTATTAATCCACCAATTTATTTACGTAGTACGACTAGTTTCGATGCAGTGGCATCATCTTCAGGTACCTGGATTAATACAAAGTTTGTACGTTTGTTTAATTGAAATGAACTTCCACAAAGTTGAGCCTGTGACTATAGAGATTTCATTTTCATTGTTTAATTTT
The DNA here is from genome assembly GCF_921293095.1 of Ischnura elegans. Lineage (NCBI taxonomy): Eukaryota > Metazoa > Arthropoda > Insecta > Odonata > Coenagrionidae > Ischnura > Ischnura elegans. The sequence goes on from NC_060253.1 coordinate 55,777,122, forward strand.
CAAAAGCTATAAAAGATTTTCCGTAGGGTATTATGATAACTGCCAAAAATAACACATTGTTCAAGGTGTCACTGAAATGATGAATCCACATTGTATTTTTATTTAAAGTCTGAAATGTAAATTACAATTAAGATAAGTTTTCAAATTGAGCACCAATTATTTTGGGATCGATTCTTTTTTACTTCAATTCTGATTACATGTCTCCTCAAGAACAGGGGTGTAGCTGAGACCTAAAGGACTGACCTGGACCCACCCATTGCTAACCTAAAGTTATATGTATTGGACTTTCGACCAGGTCAACCATACGGCTGCTGCAGAATGTAGTGAGGGAATGATGTAATCATAATTCCATTTCACCAGTTTTGAGGCTGAAGTTAACAAAGTGTGTTGCTTATAAATTATGTCAAATCAGGAATTTAATTTTTTTTAAGTCACAAATTCTCAACTAGCCAATAAAATGTAGAAAAATTTCTGTAAAATGGTCTTCAAAACCAGTCATAAGACTGGTTCCCAGTTTCAAGAGTTGACATTTCCCAATTTGCAATTGGCATGAATAAAAATATATTGGTGAGTGTGATAGCGCATAGGGGTCTGATGAATGTGTCCTCAGTTGAAATCTAAGTGAATTCTTTAGACTCTCCCAAATTAAAATCTTTGAAGTTTGAGGTGGTCCAAGAAAGTCTTGAAAGTATGATACATATGTACATAACCAGTTACAAACATTCCCCAGTTAATTCTGAAGTGAAAAATACCTTTGCCTTCACAGGCCAGCCTTCCCATTTCAGTACTGAGAGAATGGAAATAAAATAAAATACACTCAACATGACTGTATCAATGAGATTTAGAATAGTCATATTCTCAAGAGGGCATACAATTTAAAAAAAAGGAAAAGTTCACCCTATTCATAATAATAAAAGAAGAAAAAAAAACAAATTAAATCAAAGTAGCAAACCATAGGTAACTTTCTTCTAAAGAGAGAAGGCAACGAATAAGGCCAAAGACAAGTAGAATTGAAATATAACTACAGTGTTCAAAGGAGAAATAATCAGCAATTAGAAAACATAATATGGAGAAACTAGTGTAATAAGGTGCACTTTGTGATTCAAGAGAACTGAATTTAAGGCAGTAAAAACTAGAGAGAATAATCAGAAGCATCAGAAACCAAAAATGGGGCTGTTTACTGAAAATACCCCAAAGCATTAGCTGTACCATTAGAGCCAACAGCTTTCATGTCAGAAATAATCATAATTTAAAAAATTGCCGTCGCCAACAGTTATGCTGAAAAATTAATCGACGATTTACTGGCAGGCCAAAGGAAAAAAATTTTAATTAAGGATTTTTACTCCTCAACCACAAATGACAAAGGATCATGGCGACGCCTGAAGTATGTAGGACAACCCTCTATTAAAATAGGAAATTTTCTCAAAGAAATGAAATTCATCCGGCTTACTACAATAATAGGAATCTAAAAAGCTTGCTTCCACCCATCAAAGACTCCATAAACCCAGCCCTCCATAGTGGGGTTTACCAACTAAAATGCAGTGATTGTGACGCCAAATACGTGGGACAAACGGGGAGGAACCTAGTCATTAGAGGCGAAGAACACAGACGAGACTACATCAAGAAAATGGGGATGTCCCAGTTTGCCTCCCACCTCCTTGAACAAGGACATCAGGCGGATTTCACCCCGAAGCGCAACAATGTAGCGCTCTACAGACATCTCCTCTCCACCCCTTCCACTCTTCCCCCTTTTGGTATATAACCCACAACGACGCTACTTGAACTGCTAGTCCTATGAATATGATACAGTGTATCGAAACTAGTCAGGAAAATAAAGTTCCAAATTGAAGAAACAGCAAAGTTTTTCATTCACAAATCAGTAAGATGGATTTCTACAACGTGAAGGCCTCTACTATTCAGTGCATCAATACCCCAGAGAATATATCTAGATATAAAATAAGGGAGTCTTCAAAGGAAGGGAGGAGAAGAAAGCATTTTATAGAGCAACTGAAAATTTGTACACAAATAACTTTGGTAATTTTATTACAATGAATTTTCCTTGATATTATTTTGAATAGGTTATTAGCAGAAATAGCAGAAACAACTTTCAAGACATAAAAGAGAAATAGAAATAATATTGTTCGTATTATAATACTAACCTGATGGACAGTTACATGTTAAAGTATTTAAAAGACGTAAGAAATCTGAGAACAAAACAGTGGAGAGCATTGCAAAAGTGCCCAACTTGTGTAGCACATCTGGAAGTCCAATCCTCACAGCTTCGAATTTGACTGGCTGCAAAAAAAAAAAATTAAAAATATCATTAATTGCAAATAACTAGAAAACTGAATATTTCCGTTCACAACTGACAAAAGAAACAGAGGCAATGGCTTACATTAGCATCTCCTTGATTTGTCGCATCCTTATTCTTGTCCCCAAAGTCACCGGAATGAAGGAAGTTTGTTAAAACCCGGAAAAGCAGCTTCATATCTTTCATCCATTGCTTTGACTTCTTCAAACATGCCAGAAAAATATGTTGAAAATAAATATAAAATATTTCACAGCTGGAGAAAAATTGACTGAGTGAGTAACTGAATGGATATCTCAGCTTTTTCACGAGCAATGGGTAATTACATTTCAACTCAGATATACGTGAACACGAAAAACTGTTCCAAAATCTAGGTATATGTGCACCAGTCTTATGTAAGCATTTTAACTAGATACACTGAAGGTTTAAAATATGCAAAAATTGCACTAATTCAGGGCTGCGCGAGCAGGGATTTTATAGTTGGGTGAACTGAGAGAAAATTGAGAATTGGGACAAAGAGTCGATGCCAAGATCCGAACTGGAATTGGAACTGACAAAATAGTCTGATTAATGTTTCTGACATTATTTAGACAATTTTTTAGAAACTGGGCTCTTGTTCCAATTAGGAACTCAAATGTGAGTCCAGTACGGCCAAGCCTTATACACCCAAAGCTGGCCAACCTAGCCTAAAAGGTAGCAGCGAGTAATGTCCATGAAGAATGGTCGGCTCGTTTGTCTGTGGATGCCATGCATGACCAATTCTCTATCATTTTCAATAACAGGTTACAATAAAAATTATGTTGAAACAAGAGTTCAGTTCCCTTACAGACGGAATGCAATATGTACAGACATGTTATCGATAATAAGAATAACATCAGAAAACTCCTGAATTTTTTTTTAAGTTCCATGCATAATGACACATTTTTGGCATATAATTATGCCAACATATTCACAAAAAATTAGAGGCCAAGAAAGAATGTAAGAAAAAGTAGAAAATAATGGATGCATATATGCAAACAATTGCTGCCAAAGCATACCTGATTCTTGACTAATGCTGCTTTGGGAAGTTTTGGAAGAGTAAGCAAGGAGTCCTCGGTTTCCCTCAGCAAAATGGACGCATGCAACTGCCGACACTTGACAACCAATGTCTCTACCAACCCTGAAGCAAGGGCACACTGCTTTGCAGGGACAGACAAAGCCAGAACTGAGCTAAGGGCAACCGAGAGCTCTGCCGATAAAGACCTAATAAGAGATTAAAAAAACACAGTTTGTAGTTGCATAAAACCCTAGCATACAAATATAATTTCAAAAGGCTCACACACTCAAAAATGTTTTTGAAACATCATACGTAGTGAATTGATTACATAGTTCCTTAAAAAGAGCTCAAAAATCATTAATTTGGCAACTGCATAAAAACTCTATAAACATGCAGACAACAAATGAGAGTGAAATATAAAATGACATTCAACAACAAAAGGAATCTAATTAGTCTTGTTCCAGGATATAGTAAGATACTGTAATCTCAAATTATATATATGAGAGAAAAGTTATGCAGCAATGCTAGTCTGCTGTGGTGTCAAGTATGATTTTAGTGACTTCCTCATGAAAAGGGACAATAACATGGTTGAATTTGAGTGGAATGGTACAAGTTTAAACTGGAAAGGAAGAAACTTACAGCAAATAATCATTTGACTTGATTGGTATCTGAATATAGAATTCCGGATCATACTCTCTTGCTGATGCAGAAAAAGGTAGGATTTGAACATCTAAAAACGATTTTGTGCACATATTCCTCTAATATGCTACAGCATGAACATGTGATGATAGCATAATTTTTAGTAAACTTTCTCGCAACATTCACTGCAAAGAGAGATGGCTTGAGGGTTTAAAGCACATAATAATATACACCTAAGGAATAAGGGATCTAAGTTTGAATCCTGGTAATGAAAATGATTTTCTGGCATAAAATTTCTTCCTTCAGTATTTATATCTTTGCACTCACGCATGTGATTCTATACAAAATCACTTTTTTAACAGCATGTTATTGAAAGACATTTGAAAAGCACAGTAAACATTGAGTAGCTCAAAAAAGTGGAATTTCGATAAAAATAATAGCAAGTCAATACCTTTCTGTGTCATACAGAGCAATTAGGAGGTGCAGCACATCAAAGGCAAACTTTGATCTTAAGAATAAATCCTCCTGTTGCCCACTTCTCCGGAGCAGCTTTTGTGAAGATGATTCACTTCTCATCTCATGTTCCGTGCAGGGGCATTGAAATAGTTGTGATAATGGAGGTGAACTACTTCCTGGATGCTGAGAGGCATTAGGAATGTCTGCTTGTCTCATTGAATGCTGAAATGATTTCATAATAAAATATACACAATTTTCATCTTGCCTATGTAATGCTATTAATTATAAAAGGAAATATGTACACTACAATTTGTGGCTGTGATATATTCGGTTGTCATTGGTTCTTAGAATTATTGTGATATATTTAACTGTCCATACTTTTAGGAATCACTAAAAATTTGGAATTCACCCATTACTACATACTGATATATGTATATTGATAATCAAATAGTAAATAAAGTTCTAAATGCTTATATATTTGTAATTTTTTGCGCAGAATCTTATTCAACAGAGAGGTTTAATATCGAAAATGCATGTGCATGATATCATGATGATCAAATTAATGGGAATATTAACCTTCGTGATCCACTACTGGAAATTCATCGCCTTTTGATTATGCAAAGAGCAAGTGAAGATTATGAATTAATGTTTCAGTAAAAAAATACATTTGGTAGGGGCTGAAGGGACTAGGTACTTTTTTACACACCATGCCAATGGTGTGTAAAAATTGCCGTTTGAGAAAAATTTTACAACTTTTTCATGAATTCGTTAGAAGCATGTTTAGCTCTTTTGTTTCTCTTGTGTTTTTTTCCTCATGTTTTTGTTGCTCTCGTTTTTAGCTCTTTCATGGTATAAATAATTGCATTTAATACAGGTAGTTTCATGAAGTGTGGGAGAAAAAAGAACTATTCCAAAAACTTGAGGAGAAGATGGGACACTTTAGTTGGCCACATTATGAGGCATGATGGCAAGACAAAACAAGTGGAAACAAAGAAGGGGAAGGGATGACCCCGAATGAGTTGCATAGGACAGATTATGAGAAGAGATTCGTGAAAGTGGTTTTATTTTTTGATAAATTTCGTTTTAAAACTACATACAGTGCAACCTCGATATAACGACACCCCACGGTGCACTAATAAACACTCGCTATAGCGAATTGTCGCTTTACCGGAGGTGGAGCAAATAATAGCCAATACACCTGTTGCGAACTGATATACAGGAACAGGAGTGGTACGGCGACAGATAAACATCTATCAGATAAACGTAAGCATAAATCCAGACGAAAGGCGATGTTTTTTTTTGCATCACTAAATTTCCTTACTCAAACAACGACTAACTATTCAAACAATTTATAAGCGCCGCACTGAATAAAAATCATGGAATACATTGTTTCGTCAATCATTATGCCAATGCACAACCGACGAAGCCATTTTTCTATGCACTTAATTAGTTCATTTACGTGATCATTCTATTATTTTGGTATTTTCCACTGAAAATTCAAAAATTAACTGATAAAACAGTATCGTGGTTATTTAATGCCTCAAATGTTTCCATTGGTGTATGTTTATTGTTTCTGTACGTTAAGCGGCAGTGAAGTGAAATAACGCATTACATTTGTTTCTACAGGCGAAAACGGTGGAAGGTTGTATAAAGTTCCCACCTTGGAAGACCTTTTCTATCAAATAATGTAATATCTACATCATCTACCGTAAAAAGTTTGCTAAGCTTGAAAAATGATGTGATTAAAATTGCCGTTGTTGAAAAAAGTTTCTTTTTGAGTGTTACGCTTGCGACGTATTTGAAATAATACACCGAGTTTACCACTACACTGCAAACGAGAGTTAGCTCTTCTGTGAGTTCTTCCAGCGGCCACCAGGGGATGCTCGGCTACCCGCGTGACAAAAGAGAGCGCCAGTACGACTCCAACCACTGACGCGAATAGTTCACCCTTGTAAATCCGCAACGGAGAATAAATGCGTCCATCCGGACAATTCACGCTGAGTATCATTGCTTCGTACATCCTACATCATCGCTAAGGCGCACTACCTACCTTTAGAGGCATCATTGCAAGAAATACCTCATACTGCAAGGGTTTTGTCGAGGAGTTGTATGTAAAAAAAAGTTCCGTTTCGTCTATGTTATATGACGCGGGGAATACTTCTAAAGATACTTATGATCGGAGTCCTTTCTTCCACGACTTAGGGTTTACACCGGAGGCATCACCAGCAATTATGAGGGGAGATAACGCTTTGGTGCTTCGCATTAGTATAATCAACCTTCTGCACTCTTAAAATTCTCGATTCGCAATCTATCCCTGAAATATTCCACTTTAGGCTTGGGCGTAGCCCCTTTCTCAGAAGTTCCCGCAGATTTGAATGGGCAAAACCACCCGAACAAAGCTCCTTATAACTATCGTCTGCATTCCTTGGGCGCTTCTGTTTTTTTTTTAATTTTGCAGAGCGAATAGGAAGATAAATTAATTTCGACACTCTCATATTACTCCTTTATTTTTATTTTCCCGCTTAGACGTGTTTGGTGTTTTTTTGGTCATGGTGACTGCCATCAAATGCTTTCTATTCACGCAACTCACGGACGTGCGGGTATGCTGCCGACTGCTTTCTGCCGCCCGAGGAACAAAAGAAGATGAAGCATTCGCGAATGCTAATGCCACAATATTTTCACCAAAATTAACTACTTATTTATCGAACGACATTTTACCACATAAATTTGAGACTGAGCTCTCCATTAACTTCATTTCTAACAGATCGCTAGCAATTACAGAGGTTAAGGAGTCTTGATGAAAGTCTTCCGGCCATGAAACCCTCGCTATGGCGAGAGCCAGCACCAAAAGGGTCTCGTAAAAACGAATTTTTTAACACGCTTATTATAGGGTCAATTGACGGTGCATCGACTATGTCTCGTTATAGCGGGAGTGTCGCTATAGCCCGTACTCGCTTTAACGAGGTTCCACTGTATGTGATTTTGGTGCTATAGAAAATCTTGGTGGTGCTATTATAGTGTTAAACTTTTTGCACATTTCTAGGCATTTATTATTTTTTTGGTGCACATTTCACGACTGCTTCATACTTTTGCATTTGAATTTTACATAACATCAAATAGGATTTCAACAGTACCAAATTTTTGAGAAAACCAAAGGAAAGAAATGGTTCAAGGTACATATGTCAATGGTTCAAGCATTAATATAAAAGAGCGAGCAAGAAATGGTGCACCGTGAACCGTTACAATCAGAATGTGTTCTTGGCAAATACGATCGGCAGATGGCAAATCCCCACTACCCTTCATGTATGTACTTTCAGAGCCTTTCCCAAATTTTTGGATCATCAGGTTTCTTTATACCAATTCCAGCATTTAAAAATGCTTCAAAACAAGCCAATTGACCTTGGAATTGTAATGAAATAGATCGAATGATCGTCAGCAGCATTAAACAATGAAGGATTAGGCTTTAATAGAATATGACTCATTAGATGTGATTTTTTCGCTAATTCACCTATAATCGCAAAAAATGCAAAATTTCATTTTTAATAATTGATTTTGCGTTATTTCACAATATCGCGTCCTGCAAATTTCACAGATCTCTAGTTATGAGGGATGTAAAAGTGAAGAAATACGTATGTTGCTATGAAAAGGCTAGCAGATAAGGGAGAGGAATGGAGAACTGCATCAAACCAATCCTAGAACTAATGTAACTAATGAACTATGAACTAAAGGTAACTAATGAAGACAAGTTTCATGAAAGCACTTTGTTGAAAACTCATTCCTCAGGATACCCACCAATGAAGTGGTACTCAATGGCCTTGAACTACTGAAATTTAGGCACTATTTTATCACAAAAGCACTTACCTGAAGCTCAAATGCAGACAGAGCATTCAGAGAACATAGAGCAGAGCTTTTTAATTCTGGATCGCCTCCTGTGATTGAATAGTGAACTGCCCCCAAGAAGGTTAAATAATACCTCTCAGGAGCAATAACTGAATCATCGGCAGGAAATGATTTCCCTTGGTGATCAGTGAATGCCCCCAGTGAGGACGAAATGAAACCAAATACTTTCTTCCATACTTTAGTCCTCAGGTTCACCAAATTTGCTTCAGTTCCTATAAAAATAAGACAGGAAATTATTCTACATAACCAATCGAGATTATAAGGGCTAAGTTTTAACATGATTACATAAAAGATTGGAGGGGTAGATTAAATAGTAGGAAGTGTATAAACTGAACACAGATTTGATAAATATATCTATTGTCAGTTTTCAACAGGTTAAGGGGCTCACGACTAATGCTGGTTGAAGGAAAGAATTTTAAATGTAACAATTAATAAAATGCAGAGTTAAGCTATTGCTAATGGAAGTGAACTCACATGGAAGACAGTACATAAATGGCATCATCGCTGGAGGGCAAAAATAAGTAAAAAACCATCAAGAGCCCAATATTGAATGGAGACAATTATTATGAATGGGGTATACAAACTTATGAAGGTGTTATGGCTTTGGTCCAGGTGTTGGAAAGCGAAAGTAGTTGGATGGAAAACGAGAAAGACTGAGGGAAGTAAGGAATGACTGTGAGTGAGACTTAATGACACAGCTAAGGGTACTTATGTTTTTTATGTACATAAGTTAGTGATCATAGCTATTGCAGTAGACTCTCGTTAAAACAAACAAGGCTATTACGAAGTTCTTGTTATTGCGAAGCAATTCGTTGGTCCCGAAAAAAAGGCCTTTCCAATCTGAAGTAAAAGAAACCTCATTATAAATTTTAGTTATTATGAAATTACGAACCTCAATCCCGGTCCCAGCGGTTACAAAATGAACTTTATCACGAAGTTCCACAAAAAAGCAGCACTGTTTAGGTGGATATACACTTCCCTACGTTATCATCATTGATCTAGATTAAGTTCTCTTCTTGTACTGTGCCCAGGAGTGCCGATTTTGGTTCTTTCTTCAGTAGGAGATACTTCAATATCCACGCAACATCATATAATAAGCTTCATTCCCGTGGAATTATGGTGTCCCACTCATTAACGCTCGTATATTGGACGTACAATTACCGTATATGTCTGAATATAGTCCCCCCTTTTTTCCAAAAATGCCCAAGGTAAAAGTAAAGGGGGGGACTATATTCAAACGCATTTTTTTAACTTTTCCCAAAACTGATGCCTCAAAATTAGGGAGGGGGGGGACTATATTCAGAGGGGGACTATATTAGGAGAAATACGGTAGTCCTCTTCCTATGCACATTGGATTTACGAACTTTCAGAGATACAAGCATTCAAAAACTTCAAGCACGCCCGAAATTTCAAATTTGGTGCCTTTGGAGTTTTCCGACGTGACACGACATGGCATAGAGGAACTCGCACTTTGGGCATGATCTGAACAAAGTATCATTTAATCCGGTGTGAAGTCAGGAACTGTTCAGAGTTTTGCTCATTCTTTTTTCCCGTGGACAGCGATTTTTTTCGGCTCCGGCTACATTGCAAGGTAGATCAGTTCGTCAAAATCGTGAGTTAACGCACGATTGTGATGCAGTTTTGTATTCTGCAGGATAACAACTCTCCTCGATGCCTGGTATAGATTTAACAACTTATGAGCAAGGTCTTGGAATGCATCTTCCTCGAATATCAAGGACTTTTGCATAATTTAATTGCATATATTATACACTAGACTCTGAAGATTACAAGTGCGGGAGATTGAAGAGACAATAAATTTTTACAAAGTATGTTTTTTTTTCTTTTGATGATTCCTAATTGAAACGTTCATACAAACTTTGTTATTACGAACCTCCGGTTTTTCGATCCCGTGAACTTCGTAACAACAAGAGTCTACTGTATCAGTATTAAAAAAAAACCACCCATAGTTTTTATATATCAATGAATATATGAGTTAGAACTTACTGTATTTCTTAGAATCCAGAAGCATGAAAACCGAGGCCAAAGGGACAGGCTGAGGAAGTAAACTCACAAGTCGAGGATCCCACACCAAACACGATGCAAGAAGTGACAAAATTTCTGAATATAATCCCAGTGTTTCAATGTAAAGCCTTATTGCAACGTGATCATCTCCCTCTTGGGTAGGAATTGTCCCCAGACACCTTTAATTGAGTGAGAGAAATTAGCATAAAAAATACCTTGAATACAAAAGGGCCAGTTTTACAATTTCTGGTTAGCATAAAATGTAACTTGATATAGCCATAACCTTAAGTTGAGCGATTCACTGAAAGTAACTACACAGCAAATTAGCTCAGTATAAAGATCAGAAAAAGGGGTCTTAAATGGAAGAATTTGTCAACTTCGGTTCTCCAAATTCAAGTTTATATTCTTATGATGCATATTTTACAAAAAAGAACAAGAGATAGGATGGTCTCTTGCCTGTTTAAAATTTTCACCAAAATAGCCAAAATTGTTAAACTCCAATCAACTACAGAACAAGTTTGGAACTTTCAACAAAAATCTGAAAAAAAATCCCACATTTTGAATCGTGAAGACAACTTCTCTAATTGAAGTCTCCCAGAAATAAGAAAAAAAATGTTGATCACATCTAATGGGCCATGCTTACCCAAAAAGTCTTCGAAACAGGAAACCATTGCCTTCCCACATAGCAGAGGTTATTACTTGAGGTCTCAAAGCCAATATGTTCTGAAGTAGTTTACAGGCAGCTTGAACAAGACCAGGGGTAGACCATGACACACCCTTCTTTTCTCTCGATACTTCCTCTTCAGCAACTGCCTGAGATGGGGATACCAATTTCAAAAGAGAGCATCCAATAAATAGCTGTGACGCTACCAATCCAATCTCTTGGAAGAGTACACCTTCTTTCACCCAAGTGCTTAAAATCTCATCAGGTATCTGCAAATAAATTATAGGGAAAAAAACTAATTAGAAAGACTGAAATTCCGGCAAATAAAGTGAAACTAATAAAACACTACACAAGAAATTCAACGAAAGTAAGAGTGGGTTTGCAGAGGATTTTTCCAAAACAAATAAAATAATTTTATCTGTGTAAAGACTACAAAATATTTTACCTTTCCTGAAGCAGAAATTAGATTGGTCAGCAAAAGAGCAGCATGTTCTCGAACTAAATTACTCTCACATTGATCGAGGAAGAAGCTGGAAAGTAAATTACAGCAACACAAATATATTAAGCTTTCAAAAGCAAAAGTATTGAGTTGGGGTTTTGCAAATGAAGCAGAAAAAAATAATAGCACACCAAAATAATAGTTTTTACATTCAAAGAAGGTCTACTATAGACAACTACAGCAATTTGAACGACTGACAATAATGAAATTAGGCTTCATACTTGAGTATAAATAAAAGTATGCATTTCAAAACATGGGAGCAGTCCCTTTAACATTATTTCAAATAAATTACACTACATGATGTACATTAGATTCCAAACAAAAATGGTTTTACTAAAAAGTTTTACAGACTATGTACGCTTTAATAACTTCAATTGGAGCCACTAAACTAGAGACAGGTCAAATACTTTATATCCACATATGAATAGATCGTTTTTATGTCTGAATTTGTAATTGATCATTGTGTTCAACCATCACATACAGTCCGGCCGCCGAGAGTTGTCCGTTGACAGCTAGAAGGGGTAGGGGGCAATGCTGCCAGGTCAGAAAGGGAAACGCCCACCTCACATGTAAACAAAAGGGTTCCGTGAAGAAAGGAGCCGGAAGGGACGACGGGCATGAAAGGCCAACGGAAGAGTCGCGGTCAGCATTACCAGCATTACCTTTTCATCCTTTAATTTCCTACTACTCTGCCCTCACTGAGAAAAATAGCGATCACGCAAATATCACGTATTGCCCTCAAACGAACTGGTAATTGAAGTAAAATATAGAAAAATGCTGCTAATTTAAATGCCGGAGTGTAAATGATAACTCTAGGAAAAAAAACAATCATAGAAAGGACTCCAGTGAACCAAATGCAGTTTCTGATTTGACATTAAATAAAGCAAGTAATTTTCCTTCTATTCGTTTTATCCTATGCTTTTAAAACGCAACATAATTGAGAAATTGAAATACTTTCGCCGAAAGCGCTGAGAAGTTTTCGTGAAAAGCGTTGGAAAACACACACAGCAACACCACCACAGCAACGCCTACAGCACAGTGAACTAAGAACGCACGCAAGAGCAAAGAGACAATCTATGGAAAGTTTTGTTTTGGTGATTCAGGCTTATTTCAGTACTTCATACACATGTGACAACGTTGCTTGACTAGGCGAGGGTGTGAGGTGCGTTTGGGGGACAGCGATTGGCTGCAAACCGTTTTGGCAAAGGGTTCCCCACCCCTTCTTCAGAGCTGTCATCGGACAACTCTCGGCGGCCGGACTGTAGTAAGGGAAAGCATTCAGCTATCTCCTCAGTACATTTAATAATGACTTTCGCTTATTGTGGCTCACACATTAGATTTTTTAAAGGTATTTTTAACTTTTACTGATCGCACAATATACCTTAACATTTTATTACAAATTTAAAATGTTGATGAAAAAATATATCATCATAGATTAACAGAAAGGGTTTTTCTGGATAAATGAAAATGCGTATACAGTACACTCTTGATTATCCGGGCTAATGATGGGGAGAGACGGCACGAATAATCGGAAAACACGGATAATCCAAACTTTCACTTAAAAGTCTAGTAATGTTCATAATTTACGTAAAACAAACAATACAGTGAGTCCTCGTTCTACGTCACCCCGTTTAACGTCATTTCGCGATAACGTCACGAAAATTTTGAGATCGTCATTCGTTTATCGCACCTTTGCTTCGCGATAACGTCAAGTCTTTTAAATTTCGCGCGAGAAAAAAAAGCAAAGCGGCGGGCATTGCAGGTTGTTCGTTTTGAGGGCGGTAATACAGTCAGTCTAAACGAAGTGTAAAACGGTGTGTTTATTGTTGATTGCGATTGCGGTTTTAGCAAATTTTCTGCAAAATGAATTCTTAGGTAGGGGCGCAAGGTTTTACTTGACATAATGGTTTTCAGGAACCTAAAAAGTGATTTCAAGGAATTTTTCCGTGTAGAACTCTTGAGATTTTGTCGTCACTTTTTTCGCCGTGTTCACAATAATTTTGGTTCCTGTAACTGCGACGATGTTTCAGCGACGATGATGCCCAGGCGACGCTCGCCCGGGCGACCACCATAGCGAAGCCGAAAAGCAAATGTGGGAAGATACAAAAGTGGAGAAGGATTTACATCACTGCCGCTATTGTCGTCGATAAAGACAGGAACTCGTATTTATGCAATAGTTTGGCATTCCCACCATGAAAAATGCCCCAGATATGATGCGCTAAAATTTTTTCGTGTAGGAATTGTGAGGTCTAGGAGCCGATATTCACTTTTAACATTGTTTCTTATGGGATATTATGTTTCGTTTAACGTCATTTCGTTTATCGTCACATTTTTCAGGAACGCCAAGTGACGTTAAACGAGGACTCACTGTATATATTATTATTATTAATGCAGTTATTCTGTTTATGTAGAGTGCTTCCCGGACTCATTGAGAGCTTTCTTCGCCAGTTCGCAATCTTTTTAGCGGCGATAACATGGTTGACTAGTATTATTAATGCTCCATATATGGCATCACATCTGTGGCTGTGTGATCATGGATATAGAAAAGTGGTTTGCACGAATGCTTCTAAACCACTCCTCGACATCGGAAACTACACAGTCACGCACCACGCCATGTAGTCACATCTCGCACAAGTTGCCGGGTTGCAACTGATGCACGACGCGTTTCCGTGATCAAGGACTGTGGTCGTGCACGGCGAGGCTTGGAAAACAGGAACACCGTGATCCCGTGAATGCAGCCAGTGCGTGATCACTTCTGTTTTACGAAGGGGATTCCAATGCAAATAATAAGCCCAGAGTATCCTAGAATTAATAGAATTAATACCGTAATTCTGATGATTTTTCGTCCGATTTTTTTTTTAAAGACAGCGGAAAAAATTGAGCGAAAGTGAAAATCATGCACGGATAATCCGCAACCCAGATAAACCGCAGCTGGATAATCAGGAGTCTGCTGTATATATATTCATTTAAAGACATACAACATAAAGGCAGCACAAAGCAACATAAAATATGCTTTAAAAAGATTTAACTGATAACTTCAAGCTTAACTGCATGAAACCTTTCCATAATGGAAACTAAGTTTATTCTTCAGCTTTAAAAATCAGTTCTCAATGCAAAATGACAGTTCGTGAATAAAATTTAAAAAGAAACCCATGTTTTGCAAAGTGCTGGAAGCAAAAACAAAATTCCTAACATGAAAATTGAAAATAAAGAATAGCGTGAGCCAGTTTGGTTATCGTTTCCACCAATTTTTAAGTCTAGAACTGGAATCCAAACATAAAATCAAAGGAAATGGTATTAAAATAATTTGCATTAAGGCCCACTTGAAAAATTTTCACTTGCTGAGAATGATGGATTTGAATGAGAGCCCAGGATGATATGTTGTTTACGCACTTTTAATAACAAATTAGAGCATGACTAGTGCCACAATTAAATTTAACTCCATCATTATAATTATGAAGAGCCAAGGCAAGTAAATACACAATGCATCAAATTGGGTATTTATATTTACTTCAGTATTGGGTATATTAATTTCATTAAATCTTGGCCTAACTGAACATCATACCACAGCCTACTCAGAAAAGGGTCTCCAATAAAACATGACAAAAGTAAACAGCAATATATATGAGCTCCAGGAACAATAAGATTTTTTAGAGAAATTATATTCCTGGATCCTTTGCTGTCTTTCTTTCCCTACTTTACTATTTTGAAAAGAACTAGAACCCTGAATTCTCCAATCCTTAGGAAATATAGTATGATTTATTCATGGTATTGCAAATTTAGTAAAACTAAAGGTCCAATGTCATATGAAATATGTATGTATCTTGATGAGCTATTTTAGGCAGGTTAAAATAACAAAACAGATACATATAATCATAAATATATTTTGAAAATTTGCAATGAAAATGAAATAATGAAGAACTACACCTACAAACCTTATCAGAATTGGAACAGATAAAAAAGTGGAACCAGTACAGCTCTGCTTATCTATCCAAATAAAGACAGAAGTCAAAACGGATAATCGAAAGAGGTAGACTAGCCATTTATAATCATTTTCTCAGTAATTTTTAGCTACTTTGATTTCTGTGTCATGCTTAACCTGCATCTATCAGTGCCCATTCTATTAAAATGACAGTTATTTTGAAGAAAAGAAAAGAGAGAATAGAGAAAGGTAGACAAGTGAATGTTTGGGCTAACAGGCGAGGTGGAAGTAATAGGTGGATAATAATAATCCATAATTCAAGGTATATGGATATTAAGATATTAAATTGGCACAATCCTAATTAAAACTGAACAACATGCAAATACCTAAGTGCAGCACCCCACACTCCACCAGCAAAGCCACAAAGACCTTCCTCCAACAGCCTTAAGCCAAGAGGAGGCTCGCTAGTGGGCAGCTGACCACCACGATTCCTTTTACTGCCCTTTGTTGTGGAATTAACATGGGCGGGAGATGGAATTGCTACAATTCCACTGGCTAGTTGAAGAGCGGCTGCTCGCACAAACGGATCTCTGCTGGACCAGAGAGGAAGGAGCCAACTTTGTACACCGCCATGCCGACGCCCATGGAGATGGACCCTGCTATCACTTGTCCCGGCATTCATTAAAACTTTCGACCAGATCATCTCCCAATTCACCTGAAATGAAATGAGAGGGAGAAAATATTTACTGAAGTCAAACATTTTTACATCAGGATCAAATTGGAACAGAAGTTTACATTTTGTGGGGAACAGATTCAAGAAGGAAAAAATAATTTGAAAAATACAGCATTTTTTTGGACTTTAAACACAGAGCTTCATAGGTAACTTATTCTATATGAAAACTTAATTCTTCTTGAACTCTTACAAACTTATTCTCACACATATTTCTGTTTTTAAACTTATTTCACACTGATCAAAATCAATACTCCTCAAATTTAGAAACTTGAATAAAACCAAATAAATCTAACATAAATTTGATATGATGATTCACACTATACACTGGGAAAAACTCAATTTCTAGATTCATAACTGGTTTTGTCATAAAATTCGAAGCTCTCTCACCTGAGTTGACTTCTTGCACAGTTCCTGCATTCCAGAAAGAACATGATTGAGGCAGAGGAGTGCACTTCTGGTAATACTCAGACCCATGAATGAGCCCATGACTGGCATACTTTCTTCTGAGGGCATCTCACTGGAGAGACACATTCTCGTATCTTGAAAGCAATTGCTCCCCTGTCCCTGACCTTGAAAGTCATGTTTCGAATCTTCCGATGCCCACATTGGAAGGGATTGACCCCCATGCTGGAATGCAGTCAATAGTTCTATGAGGCCTGATATGAGTCCCTCCCAAATTGATTCCTGACCGACGGATCTCTTCTTGGTAACCGTTTCAGTGACCTTACACAAGCCATGGCACCAACCTGATGTTCCAGTCAACTGTACCAGGCATGAGAGTGCCCATTCCAAAAATGCTGCAAAGATAAGATGTGGAAAAATTGTGAGTTAATACAGGCCACTTGTAACATGCTATTTTTTGGATAAATGCTCATCTGGTAAGCACCTGAATCTCCAATATTTTGGGAGAAAAAATTTGGTCAAAGTAAGAGTAGATTAAATTCAACTCTGGATGGCAAGATAATACGGAATATGCTGTGGACATCAATGGAAGATTTTCTTATAAATTTCTACTTTGTAATTTAGGTTACAACTACATAGTTTCTCTAGAAAATGATGTGATGGCTTTGTGGCACCTCATAGCACCAATTCTTTCACCATATATGTACTTTCCACTAGATTAGGGAGTAAGAGTGGTGCACATCACTGAAATAAGTGATAAAATAAATGCATAACAAAGTGTACTTTAACAAGAAAATGTGCCACTATTGTCACAAATAAAACCACATTGAACCTATTGATTTACAGGAGGAGTGTTTTCATTTGCAAAGAAAATTCCATAATTCTTATGTTACTTATTCTCAATAGGGAGGAATATGCCTTACACATCCAAGTTAATCACTCAGCCACTAAAGACCAGCAACTGAGTATGAAAGGAGGGCACATTCCACCCGTGGAAGTGTGTAAGAGAGAGAGAAAAAAAAACATGGGTCGTGTGAGGGTTCATTCTGCTATGTTTTCCTTTGGCCTCAGTTGCACTAGAAAAACTACCATAGAGCAAATATTGTAGTACAATGACTCAGTCCTATGATAGGGCACTCGTCAGCTTAAATTTGCAAGTCAACAAATTATTCATCTCTCGGTATGTGCAAGCTTGTGGCACAGTGCGGTAGCCAGGAATTTTGCTCTGGGGAGCAGAAGTGGATCCAGGATTTCTCTCTGGAGGGGGGCAAAAGCAAGGCCATATCTAGGATTTTGTTCTCGGGGGGGGGGGGGGGGCACAAGGATACCTCGTAATACAAAACGAACGCAATTATAAAAGGACCGAATTAAAATCTTCCATATTTTTTAATGGTCTAGATCCGCCTATGCTAGGGAGGGGGAAATGGGTCCAAAACCAGGGTGGAAAGTTTTTGAAAAACAGGGTACTAAGAGGAGGATTTTTAATCATTAGAACACTTTTCATAATTAAAAAAAACTTTATTTGTAAAAGAAATCTTTTGTAAATTCGTGGTTTTTCAATATTTTGTTTTCTTTTATGAAGGAAAGAAATTGTGTTTTTATATTATGGGGGGAGGTCTGGACCCCCTGGATCTCCCCCCTCGCTATGCCACTGTTATGACACACTTGTAATTTTATGCTGGAGAGATTGTATCATTATCTAGCACTAGTTGGGTTAAATCGCCAGAAAGTCAAATTGATAGGTCTAAATTTCATGAGTCAAACTTAACTAGTGGAAAATTTTGAAATGAAAAGCAAAAGGTAGATAGTTTCACTTACCTAAGTCATAAAAACGTTCTGCATCACCAAATTGTAGGCTTTGGGCAATGAAGTTAATAGCATGAGCCCACCCAATTTCATGCTCTTCCCTACTGAGTCTTGTGCAACCTGCCACATCACGAATCAAGGATAAAACTTCTCGACAAACAGCTCGCCTAGAGGGACACCCGTCAAATGCCTGTTATAGAAAATCAAAAAAGAACAGAAAAACACATCAGCAACTCGAAAAAGAACCCACATATATGACTAGAAATTCATCATGATTCACCTTAAATGGAATTAATCCACATGAAATTTCAAAAATAAAAATCATAACACAAGAAAATACCAAATTATGCACCAATTCCGAGATTTTTAAAAACATTTTCCTCTGAAAATTCCAGCATTATGTATTAGCCTTTAACCAAAGGAAATGTACCACTGTTTAGAGAAGTATAGATAGTAAATATAAATCTGTGACAAGAGTAAGTAATGCAGGGAATCATGCATTTGTCACCCTTTCAAGATTTTAAACTGATGAAGATGTCAAATATGGCATTTGATACTGGGATGATCGTTTGGATTTGTATCATCTGCACTATATGGTGAAACGGCTGCCTCCATCAACTGGTTTCAGGTTGAATTGGCTCCCAAAATCCATAAAATATTTAATTTTTTTTTCTAATATTATAAATTTTAAAGGCACCTAAGGCATTTGAATCAGCAATCTTCAGATTTGACATTTAGTCTTTAGACTTGGTCAGAACTTAAATTACTACTAACTAAAATTCATACTTTAATGGCCGGAACACCAGCAAACCTGCCAAACTACCTCAGTGAAAACCCAAAAGAATCTATGGATCAACACAATGGAAACTTAAGTCATGAACGCTTACATATATACAATAGAGAGTGATTCAGCAATAGTGTAATTAAAAATTAAAAAAAACCTACTTCATTCCACAGAATTTAAATGTAACTAAACCAGTTTCAACCAAACTAAACACCATCACCAGGCCCAGAACTAGGATCATTGTCAGGGTAAAGATCAATTTACTGCCCCCCTCCCCTATTCCCTCACCACCCTCCTCCACCACTAAAATGATATATCCTTTTGCTATTTTTTTGAGATGCGACAGCTGTAATTACACACCATATGTTTGTTATTAAGAAGTTTTATTAATATTATGACGTGTTCCTGTCTCTTTCCCACTATCGTGTGAGTGTGTACCTTTCCTTTCATCCTTGTGTCCTCGTCCATTCCTTCCCCTGGTGAGTGGTGAGCTGCCCCAGTGCCATCTATTGGTTACTCTCGTGGGCCACAGCAAAGGGAGTTTTCTGTGTATAAACCCCCGCCAAAATCATGGTAAATCTAAGCGTCCTGGTAGCGCAACTGGTAGAGCACCTGGCCGGCAACCAGGAGGTTCTGGGTTCGAGTCCCAGTCAGGCCGCATTTTTACCCTCTGATTTCTGGCTTTTTTCCACCTACCACAGCACCGTTGTCCTCGTCCTTTTTCTATTCCATGTTCCTATCCCTTTCTTTCCTTACCTTTGAATTTATATGTATTGTTTAATAATTTATATATTCATAATTATCATTAAATAATAAAAAGTTAAATAGCTTTTTAAAATTTTGACACCCCCTTAAATCTGTTCCTGCCCTAGTTCTGGGCTTGACTATCACTACTTTCACCAATTTTTAGTCATAATGAGAAAAGATCATCACCAGAAAATGGTTGAAATTAAAGGAGTAACAATAAGGGTTTGAGGAATTAACTAAGTTTTTTTCCATTTTAAATAAGTCTAAATTTCCAAAGTTCATAGTTGACTATATTGTACCTAATTACAGTAAAACCTCTTTACATCATAATGGAGGGGACCAAAACTTGGGGAATTTGATGAGTGGAGGTTCACTATAGAGAGGTTTTAGTGATAGGCACCATTTTTTCATATCCCTTGGAAATGAAAGGCACTACTGTCTTTTAAACCATTATATTTATGTGTTTAAACACACATGCACGCATCAGTGAACAAATATTTATTCTTTAATAATTACAGAAAGTGAGCGGTATTGCATGATTTTTACCATGATTCGAGAGAAAGCGATGTGCGCTCTCTGAATTCAACAGTCACTTAAAATGATTAGGATAGTTGGATACCTTTTTTCCTATTTACTGTTAGGTATACTCTCATATTGAACAAAATTGCCACAACTAATGATTAACGTGAAAATTACAGCATAATAAGGTATATAAGAAAAAAAAGAGTGAAACATTTATTGCTGAAAATGTCATTCCATGTACATAATCGCGGCTGCATTAATGGTCTCTTGTTGTATTGGTACAATTTGCGGAGGTAGTTAGGCCGTCTCACGGGTATCTCCTTGGTATGATAAATGGAGGCTTTACGATATAAAGAGGTTCACTACAAAGAGGTTTGCCTATAAATTTACATGTAAATCAGACGGGACCGTAAGGGTGGTATGATGTATGGAGGTTTATGATGTAAAGAGGTTCACTACATAGAGGTTTTACTGTACAAACCTGTGTTGAGCAGACAGCATCAGGAAAAAGTGGAGGAGGCGGGTTGAAAGGACAAAGCAAAGGCTGAAGAGTTGCAGGATTTTGCAGAAGAGACTCCATCCAGCTACTCTTCTGCAGCGCACCGTTTTCTGTACCAAACATCTCACCGCTAGCAGGCCCACCCACCGCACTACAGAGAAACGTACATATCTGTACCAGCAACTCAGAATCCTGATGGCTGGCTGGACTTCGAGACAGGAAGCGTCCGAGAGTTGGGCTCCAAGGAAGAGGACTAGTTTCAGGATTTTTGAAGCCCAAAGCACCTGCAGATAGTATTCCATTCAAAATTATTAAGCTTTTATAAGCATTATTAACATGTTGCGTACCGAGGTATTTAAATTGCTAGGAACGCCGATTCTGGGTGGAGGTTTTGAGAATGGAAATATGTGCCTATTAGGGCGTAATGCCTTTGGTTTAAACATGGTTAAAAACCTACGGCCGTATTCATAGTTTCCTTAGTAAGTTACTAACGCCTAAGTAGCGTTCTAAGTAGTAGCATACTAGCAAAATGGTATTCATAGATCGTTAGTAAGGGCTACTAAGCCTAGTATGCTACTATCTTAGTAGCTGGTTCTTAGTCGCCCTCCGGCCTTGTTTAAGGGAGCTACTAAATATGGCGGACCGTTGTGGATGATCGAACTCCGGTTTTATTTGTATACTGTTATAGAGTTTTTATGCATTTGTGCCAAAATGGAATACGAGAATCCATTTTTCAAGTAAGGCAGGCAACGTATGTAGTGTGATTGTTGACAGGAATTGAAAGTTTTTCGTAGCTGCGAGGAAGCTACGACTTGCAGTGAACTTGTGCCTCTAGTGTAAGTGAACACAATTTGTACATTCAATGCGCCCCTAAGTGAATTGATTGCGTATAGACGATGAAGTAAAGAGTGAAGCGACAAGTGAAGTGATTTGTGAGTGTATGAGCTTCGACAAAATGATTTATTTCTTTCATACTGGTTTAACCATTTCGATCAAAGGTATCTACTAGCTGTTGCGAAGGGGATATGTTTTATATTTGAAGCAGTTGTTCTTTAGGGAATCAGGAAACGCTTATAAATTTTCATTCGTTTGAACGCTTTTAATTTGTGTTTGATTATATTACTTATTCTAGTCACTTTATCGTGAGCTTTCGGCAGTATTTACATTTCGCGTATTTCGTTGCGCTGTTGTTTTTGTTTTGGTTACGGTACGAGTGATAGTGGAGAGTGAGATTGGAAGTATGTTGATGTTACAATTTCTGGTTTAAAAATTTGTTTCAGCATATTTATTTCATTGTCCACGTAATGATAATGTGAAATAACATCAACTGATTCTGAATCATTAGTGATGAGTGGGAAGTGAGATGTGAAGAATTCTTTCGAAAGTCAACGAGTGCAAATTCTTTTGGTGTGTGCAGAGTGATTGGAAAACTGATTATCATTGTTTACTAGAGTCACGTTAAAGTGTTTTAAATTAAGTGTGAGTCAAGCTTTTCATTGAACCAGTTGATTCAGAATGTACGGATTATAAGTGTCATAAAGACAGCTCGTGAAATGTGAAGTGAAATGTTGTGTGCGTTGTAGTCCTATTTGTGATATGATCAGCAATAAATAGGTGAAACAAGTTACGTTAATTATGCTTTGTTTTTTACATTAACCACCTCTAGTAAACTATATGCCGTATATTTCCACACGCTGTCAATATTTGAAATATTTAAATGTAGCGAAGCAGATTGTTGTTTCCTTGACTAACACTTTAGGAGTTGCAAACATATGTTACTAATTGCTCGCACGTAGGTGTTTGTAACGTAATAAATGTGTGTTATTCACACATTTATCTCAACGTTATTTTCTTAACGTTTCATTTCTGCATTGCAAAAGTTTTCGTTTCTACTCCGACATTGAGGTGTATTTCTGCTTTCCGAATACAGATATGTATAATACTGACGTTGCTAGTTATGTTTTTCCATACTAATCACGCATACACTAATGGAAACAAATATCGGAAGTGCAAGAAATACGCAATTTATATGATCAATAAATATACGGCCGTTTGTAAAGCAATAACTGCATCTCAAACATACTAATGCTTCGGTATTACTCATAAATCTACCCTTTCCCAAAGGTATTGCATAATTTTTGTGTACAGCAATCAAAAAATATGTCTGAGATGCGATATCACATCGAATTATCCATTATGAAGGAAAAATTTCAATGCATTTTGCTGAATCAATTTCTTTTGTTTGATAATGTTACGAATTTTGCGCGCCGCGGAGGAGTCAGATGCAGTGTTGTCAAGCGTAGCCTAGCGGGTTGAACCCAAATCGCTACCGAGTATCGGCTGCCGAGCTGGCTAGTAGCATACTAAGTTAGTAGCTCTTAATAGCTCACGTAATACAATCCATGAATACCATATCTTAGTAGGCGACTAAAAGGTCTTAGTAGCCGACTAAGTTAGTCGCCCTACTAGCGTGTTTTAGCGGAAATCTATGAATACGGCCGCTAATGTTTAGAATATAACTTTACCCAATCAAACGTTATGATGCATCAATTCATTATGAATAACGAACAACAACTGAAAACGTACTAAAGATTACGTATTGTACGCTTTAAAATTGTTTAGGTTGACGCGTCTAAATGACGAGAATCTTCATCATCCGTCCGGAACGTTCAGGAAAAAAATGACGAGAATTCTCGCCAACCGTACGCAACGTGTTAACCCTTTTAGTGCGGCGCGACGATATATCGGCTATTACCGCTCGGCTGAAAAGTGTGGCGAACCGATATATCGGCTTTTGCGTTATTGTTGCTAAATTTGAGGACATTGAAATAAAAAAAACTTATGTATCAGAAAACGTATAAAAATGTTGCGATTATTGTCCAATTTAATCTCATTAATTATAAAAAACGCTTAAAGATATCTAAAAAATTAACTACATATATAATGTTTATTTTTCCTAGTTGCTACATTTTATTAAAATACCCTCCGCATTTTTCGACTGTACCCCGGGTAGAAGGATAGCACTAAAAGGGTTAAAATAACTATGCATACAGTAAACTTATAACCATATCATAACTCATTACAATAAGTATAGAAAAGATAGAATACATTTTTGATTACCCACTGCCTAAAGTGACGAATTCGTGACCTAACTTATCAAGCCATCAATTCAATGAAAATGTGCTTGTAAGGAGAAAATTATGATTTGGATGCTCATACTCTCCTACCCAATGATTATACATGAAAATAGCGCCACTATGACCAAAAATTACCAAAATAATGAAAATTTTGTGGCTTTTCTCAAAATTTCAGAACTTTCCAAAAAAAAAAATACAACAGAAGACATTAATCAACAGGGGAAAAATTTTCACGTACAATACCTGCACCAGCTGGAAAAATTTTAACTGACAAATGATGATATACTCCGAGAAAAAATTGGTGAAACAAAGCACACCAAGTGCCCGCCGCAAGACAGACACACTTATATCCACGACAATGGTCTATGCCAAGTCTATATGGTTTGCATATGTAACCCTAAATAATAACTTCAGATATACTTCAAGCTTTGCTTGTTATGTATGGTTTTTAGAACCATAAAAAATAAAAATAAATACAATTTGGTCACAAAACTTTAAATCTGAAATTCCCTGAACCCTCCAGACGTACAAGTCTAGTTTAAAATATTTAAAAATTGTTTGATAATTCCTACTTATTTAATTTTATAGAATATTCATCTTATGATATGACATAAATATGTAGTCTTATGATTAAAAAGATAAACCCTAAAGTAATTTATGTAAAATTATGTTACACCTTTTATGAATTTGAAGTTATTGATCCACATCTTAAAGACATATTGGGAATGGAATACTCAGGTAAACATTAATGTTTCATGATGAAGAACATAACCATTTTAATTTTACATGAAAAATGATCTTTCAAAATTATTTTTCATTTTTCCACAACAATGACCACCTGGCAAAATTATTTTCAACAGGGGGTCATCTTTCTGATGCAGTTGACTGCCCAGCAATAGAAAATCGCTAATGACAGGCAACAGCATCCAACCATGAAAAATAAAAGGTAGGTAAGCAAGATATAAAGATAAAATGGATTGATCATGAAAGTAATGAGGAAGTGCTAAGAAGAATGAGAGAAAAGAGAAGCCTCCTGAAAACCTTAAGCAGAAGACGGGACAACTTTGTTGGCCACATTTTGAGGCATGATGGCCTGATGAAGACAATCGTTGAAGGACAAGTGGAAGAGAAGAAGGGCAAGAGGTGGCTCCAAGTGAGTTACATAGGACAGGTTAAAAAAGAATGTAAAAGAGAATAAATACATCGCTATGAAAAGGCTAGCGGAGAGGAGAGAGGAATGGAGAGCTGTGTCAAACCAATCTTGGGATTGTTGACAAATGATGATAATGATAAAGCAAAATATAAAGATACTTACCATCTTGACTTATGGATTCATTCCAAAGGGACAAGTAACCTTTTAACATACACAGGGAACACTCCACTGAAGCATGAGAAGTTGCATTCTGTATCTGAAACAGAAGAGAGCGGCAGGAGCCAATTATGTCCGTGGCCTTCAGGTCGTTCACTTCCGACGAGGACATCTTCAAGAGGGGAGGGAAGGCACAGGATAGCCTGAAATCCACTTCATCTTTCGGCACAAGAGAGCCGATCTTCTTCCTCCCACCAGAGCAGACCAACTCTTCGCTGCCAAACCACTCCCAGCTTCCGTGGAGGCGCACCAGTCCCTGCCAAGGGAGACTGTCTCTTGGCTTTGATTTTCCTCCAATAATACTCCAATCTACGCACTCCCCTGGAATCAATGCTTCTCGTTCACCCATCAACTGCGGGCTGAGAGGACTGGAGGATGTGTGGTGACTGTGACGCCAGTGGGTGGCACTCGAGAAGGGGAAAACCATCCGCTGAACGATTATAAGCGGGAGGGAGATGCTCTTCAAGGATGTCACTGAGTCCCGTGCACTCAACATCAAAGTGGATGGTAAAGGTGACATAGTGGAAGGGCTTGGAGTCAGGATGAGGATGTAGTTGGAGAAGAGCAGCAAGCACAAGAGATGTCCTGCATCACTGCGGAATCCTTCCTCCGCATAGAAAAGGATGGTAGCTGCAAGTTATTTACAGAGAAAAATCAAAGCTCATGGACTATGATGAATATAAGAATGTCAAAACTGTAGAGTTATAGGGATTTAATACTACATACCCCGGAGAATACAATGGTATACCACTTCCGCACCCGTAAGCTCTTTGCGAATATTTGGATTCCAGTGGACAATGTGTTTCAAAATTGCTATTGCAGGGACTGCACATTCTGGGTAGTTTTCATAGTCAACCTCAACCTTCAATGCAAGAATATATTATGTAAAATAGCCAACAAAATATATAATGGCGGGATTTAAATTTTAGAAATGGATAAGAAGAAGCTACAGCAAATTCAATTAACAATAATATACATTGGAAGCTTTATTTAACAAGAAATCATAATCCCCAGAAAATCTTTCACTATATCCTGCAAAACTCACATCAGAGGGTGAAGGATGAAACCCCTTAATTCCCATACATATTCACCTTTACTTGCCGCTTTTCTTACGTATCACTGCAATTTCACAGAGGAAAAAGATCAGGTTTGCCTGAACTTTCATATTTTTACATAATTGTGCAAATAAAATATTGCAAAACAACTACTGGCACTAGTTTCCAAAAACCATGCATTTATGGCTGAATGCCGCATGATGTGTAGCAAAATTATCATAGATCTGAGATTGGTAAAGGCCATTTTACACAGGGCACGTCATTTTGCAGGTTAGCAGTACATTCATTTCAGAAAAAAACTTTGTTTTCACGATATCTTAGTCTCATAACTTACCAGAGCACCTTGCAAAATTTTCAAGACAATATTTAAGCCATCATTCTTCAAGAAGGTGGTGTGGAGGTGTATATTATGCTCTAAAATGAGAGCTATTTGATTTAAAGCTGAGCGACGCAATCGTGCATCGGAAAGAGAAACATTGCCATCGGATTTCTTTCCCACAAGGCTCAGCAACTGAAGAATGGTCTCTGACTGGAAAGACAAAAGTTTCAAATTATTTATTTACCTAGAATCAACCAGACAGCAAACCAAACATCTTAAAGGGGGAGGGGGGGAATGTTAGCCAATCCGCTCAAAACTGATGTTTCCTGAAAAAAAAAACAAATCAAAGTTTTTGCCAAAGACTGCACTTGAATCAAAATGTAACCTGCAACAGAATACAAATTAAGGATTCCTTCATTGTACAATGGTAATGAAACATTTTTAAATATCTAATATCTTCTTGAGTAAATCTTAAATTGAATACCTAGTTAATCCTTAAATTCTTAAAATTAAAATAAAAAATTCTTAAAATCTCAAGAAAAATACCTAGCTTACGTAAATTCAGTGATTCACCACCTGAAATAAAAACTGAATTATGATTCCTCTAATATTTGATAGCACTGGGCAATTACCTGATTCTGAGGCAGTGATATATTTCCATGCGAACGCATATTTTGATCACTTTTCTTGAATAAAAATGCATTTGAAAGAATGCTAGGCCCAGATGAAGCTAGGAGATCTGCATCTGGCAGTCTATTCTTGATCTCCTTCCAAGCAGGGATCACTCTCTCACCACCACTGCAACAATCTTTCTGGTTCTCCAATGATATTATCCAAGCCAATCTAGTGGCTGCCTCAGTGCGGACATCACCGTCAGGATTATACAACAAACGACAATTTCCCTGAAGAACCTGTAAAGCAGCAGAGGTAAGATTTGGAATCTTAAGCAGTGTAGAATGTGAACACAACTATATATCTACAACCATTCTCACATGGGTAATGTACTATAATTACAGCAAACTCTATCCCCAAATGAAAGATCAAAATATGTAGGTGCATACATGTTTGGAATCATTAGTAAGGCAGTGGGGTAGCGAGGGGGGTCGGAGGAGGAAAGTGGGACCCAGACCCCACCCCTCCCTAAACATAAAAACACAGTTACAGCAGATTCCCGATTATCTGGCTGCAGTTTATCCGTGTTGCGGTTTATCTGTGCATGAGTTTTACACTTCTTCGATGTTTTCCGCGATCTTAAAAAAATTAATCGTACACAAAAGCACCAGGATATTTGCATTTTAATGCAAGACTACACCGGCTTCATGATTTCCACCTGAATCCTCTTCGTAAGAGGGAATTAATTAATTTATTTTTTGGCAAGGAATGTCTCAAGTTTACTTGGACGTCTATTCTAGCATGCAGACAACAGTAAGCAGCGAGAAAAAAACCTCTTGATTGCTTTAGGAGATTCTTCAATGGTTAACCAATTGCAAATTAAGGGAAATATTGTCTATGATTTATAATTGTATATTTCATATCGCAAATGCCTCGCATTCAGTTGAAGACGGCCCAAAGTAACAGGAGATTCTGTAGAACTTGGACATGTTTACGCCAATAATATTCAAGGTCAAACTGGAGACTAGACGTGAAGGCAGCAGGGGAAAAGGAAGTATAGAAAACATGAGTCATAGCCAGGCACTCGCCTGCGTGGACAAATTGCCAAAAGTCCTGATTTTGTATAACCGCAGTTATGCGATTGAGTGATTGTGTGGCCATTACCTTCACGGAAGCTCCTTGTTCATGCTATCTAAACATCGCCGTGCTCGATCGCATTCAGTGATCGCAGAACCATGTCCCGCATCAATTGCATACCGGGTAACTTGCGCGAGACGCAACTACGCAGTGTGGTGCCTGACAGTGTAGTTTCTGACGTCGCGCAGCGGTTTTGAAGCATTCCTGCATCTAAATCTGTGATCTCGTAGACACGGGTGTGCGGTTTCAACAAATCAGGTATTACATGGAGCTGTAGGTATACGAGTATAATCACATTTTTGCTGCTAAAAAGATCATGGTCGGGAAAAGATAGCTGTGAATGATTCCAGAAAGCAACCTAAAATAACAGACAATGTGCATAAATAATAATAATAATAATAATAATAAATTGTTTGATTTAGATGAATTATGAAAATTACATGAAATTAAATTGAATGTTTGGATTATTTGTGCTGCCTCTCCCCATCATTAGCCCGGATAATAAAGAGTAGGCTGTACTTTAAAACACTTTACGTAGCACTCTGTTTTTCCGAAATTGTCCCCTCTGGTGTTGGACCCCCAGAACAAAATTCCTGGCTATGTCACTGGTGTGAGGAAAGAAAGAAGTGACGCTAACATAGTAACAACAAAATGCACCTATGTATTTTCCTACTAATTTTTAAACGGCCAAACCAACACACTCGGAGCATTTAGCTGGCAAAGCAGGTTTGGTGCATTCTGGCTAAGTACCGTATAAGCGCGTGTAAGAGGCGCACCTTTTATCCCAGACATTGCAGCCGAAAATAGGGGTGCGCCTCTTACACAAACTTCTTATCTTCCCCCCCTCCCCTTGCCCTGTCGCAAGTCCAAGGGGAACTGAGTGGCCTTGGTTTTCAGCGTGAGTCAGTCATCTGAAACCCTAGGTCAAAAAGAAGTGGCAGGCTGGGGAGTTACTCCCTTGGTGACGTATTTTTAAAATGCTCTTGTTTGAATTTCTTGCAAGCATCGCGCCGTCACGTTGGTACCCCAGAGGTGAACATGGAAAAGATCGCGCGGGTTGATTCGCTCCGGAGCGCGCGCTAAATTTACTGCCACGAGTGGGCATCTCGCGGCATTTATACTGCATATAGTAATCGCTTATCAAACGCATAGAAACGCGTAGTTTTGAAGGACATACCTGGTTAATAGTCAACATCTGTCTAGCCGAGCAATTTCCATTACGCTGAGCACCCGATTTTTCAAAAATCATCTTCAGACGCTAATATGATGATTTTTGCAACTGAAAATTATATTGGTGTCAAAACCTGCGGTTTAAAAAATTCGAACGAGTGTGTTCATTGTTGGACTAAATGGTGGATAGAAGAAATCGGAAATGCTTATAAGTGAAGAGCGCTGAAGGAAAGGTCGAGGGGAAGGAGCGCGCTCCCTCCCCTCCGTATTTCCAGCTACGAGGCTATGAGCGAAGGAGCAAGGGAAGAACACGTCCAATCTTGCATGTGACGTCGTTGCCTTCAAAGCGAAGTTTTTTTTTCTTTATAGCTTCGATCCTCAAAATAGGGGTGCGCCTCTTACACACGCTTATACGGTTTGTGCCCTTTATGGACACTTAGAGAAAGAGGTCAGTCATTTTCTGAGTGGAAAAATTCTCACTCAGTATTAATGGTGCAGTGAAGGGGGTTTTTTGGTGATACCCCCCCCCCCCCAGACCTCAGAGAAATTTTAAAATTTAATCCATTTTATTTAAGTGGATTAATATTACTTATAGAATAGAGTAAGAATTAATTGAAATATCCCTCAGAAAGCCATAAAACTCACCATTTTGAACCATTTATCTTAAAAATTTTCTCGGGGAGGGCACCTGCACCTCCCGTATTCTATACCCCCCAGTATTTGTTGCACCTAAAACCCCCCCTAGCCGTAATTCCTAGCTGCCCGCTTTCTCAATGTTGCTCAGGGCTCACGAAGTAATAACATATGGTGGACCCCGACAAAAAAAATTTCCTTCTCTTACCTTCACAACACTCACCTTCTATTTCGATAGAATGAGAGTGACCTCTCATAGCTCTCCATATATGTACATATTTTTCTTGAACAGCTCTCAAAGAGCCCATTTGGCCTAGTCAGCTGAATTTGCCCATTATAGTGTGTAAAAACTTGGTAAGCCCAATAAAGATGACAGGAGAGTGTAGAAGCATCTATCTTTCAAACATGATGAACTATCACCCAGAAGACCAAGAGTGATTCAATAAGTAGCCTAAGAGGTAGACACAGGGTCTGTATGAAGTGTAATACCAGTAATTTGAATGCAAATAGATTAAAGCAACCCAGCATGCTCAGACAAGAAGGAGTAGGTGGACAGAGAAGAGCTTGCAAACATATGCTCAAAAAGTTGCCTATCCTTCCGTTGAGTAAGGATAGGATTGTTGCAGATTTTTTACCTTCTATACAAGCCGTAATGCCGGGCATATTGGAAGAAAGAGATCCCTTTATGTTCTGCGTAATATTTAGAGAGTCTGCAGGAGAAACTTTTCCCTTGAGACAGTCTTTAATGATGACTTCCTACTAAACATTCAGTTCTACTAGCAGATAAAGGAATTTCAGTCTCCATCAATATTGCTAGATGCCATGTTTTGATGCAAAAGGAGCATTTTTTGACCTTTTAGTGTGTTTTAACAATCTGATGAATACATATCTTTGATTCTACTCACTGACATTTTGTAAAAAAAAATCCCTATTCCATTACAGAATGCCTAATTTTTATTCTATGAAGCAAAATTTAAACAGAAAATTTATTCTTTTACACCAATGCCAGTGGTAGACAACAAGAAAAAATCTAAGCAGTGTAAGAAACTGTTTCGCTGCACATGTAAAAATATCAGTGATTTTTTTCTGTGAGAAAATTGAAATGTTAATGGACTTAAAGCTTACATTACTCACTTGAAACATGTCAACTCCTAGTGATGCTGAAACATCAGGATCCAGCATTTTCGTGATAGATTTTCCCAGAGGTGTTACTGAATCAGCTAGGCTATGCAACAATGAAAATGTTGGTAGGAGAGCTTGAACAATTTCATCCCACACTCTTTTTGCTACAGATGTTTTTGACTTGAGGATGGTCAATATGATATTTTTTGCATTACTAGCAATCTGAAATGAAAAAAATACCTCATGAGAATCAAAACTTTCTCTGATACAGAAAATAATAATGGTAATAAAAAGACTAGAAAAATGAAAAATAGATGAATTGAAAACAAAAAAAACTTTAAGGCTAGATGCATTGAAAGGTAAAATTCGTTTACCTGGCTAAAGCCCATCACACATACAATCTGCCTTATGAACCAATACCTTTATTATATTACCCACACTTCTATAATTGAAGCCACTTTTAGGAGAGAACCAAAAGATTCTTTCCTGATAATTCTAAGCGGGGACTCTGGCAAGAAAAGTTACAGAAGCCATTTAATATTACTGTATGTTTTGTTCTGTTTTCTCTCCATCTCATCTTTCACTTAACCTATATACTGACTATATGCGAACAGAATTGAAAGTATTTTCCAAAGAAAGATACATGCATTCAAAAACAAGAACTGAAATAATTCCAAAAAACTAAAGACATACATGAAATGCTACAGCCAGAGCTATATTAGCGAAGGCAAAACAAAAAACATGGACAGAGGGGAATTCTAGCAACATATATTGGTGGTGCCTTTTCTGTGATAAATTTTTTTTTACTCAAAACTGTAATAATTTCCAAACACAATGTTTGCACAAAGTTAAGTGCAGAATTTCAACTAGCTAATTACATGAAAACTCTACAGAGAGATTTTTGAT
Organism: Ischnura elegans; assembly: GCF_921293095.1. Lineage (NCBI taxonomy): Eukaryota > Metazoa > Arthropoda > Insecta > Odonata > Coenagrionidae > Ischnura > Ischnura elegans. The sequence continues at coordinate 55,809,521 of NC_060253.1, forward strand.
TGGATGGCCATTTTTCAGGTCTTTACTTTCAACAACTTTCCACATAATTTAAACCTAGCTTCAGTGATGATGATTGACAAATTTATACGACAATGATATTTTTTTAGTTGTTTTTTAGAGCATGCAGGAAAATGAAACAAAGAAAAGTTTGTTTAAGACAGTCAAAGAATAGAATGATTTCCTTCTGCTGCTTACCTTATCATCAGAGCTGGTAGTTCCATGGGCAATAATTTCAGTCAACACTGATCTGTGCCAAAGAAAAGAGAGGTGCTTAATTTTTAGTTCTCCTCTGCTGCCAGATGATCGACCAGGAAAATCCTTAGCAGAACCTGTTCCAAGCACCCTCCTCACCATATTCCAACAGCAAGAGTAGATTTGCCGACGAATGATAAGACTTTCATGAGCAAACAATTTTAGAACTGTCAAAGTCCTCTCCTCAAGCCCTGTGAACATTCCTTCTTTAGCATCTGAGAAGTGATGTCCTCCAGATGAATTGCTTCTCATTGCACTGATATTTCCTTTATTGCTCAAGATTAGTTTTGTCTGACTGACGGCAGTATTCACCGACTTGCCACCATCTCTCTGACCACTTTCATTCACCCGACATGATGAAAATTCAGAACCAAGAACACTCTTCGATGTTTGCTTCATGCTTTCACTAAAGGCAGGGTGCTTTGCTGGTCTATTTGTTCTTCCCACAGCTGATGAATAGGCTTCATCAAAATCTATAGTAGTACAAAGTTCCCAACATTTCTGCACCACATCATCACTCAGATGGAAAGGCAAACCCAGCAATGCCTTATTGACCCCATCTAGTCTTCTATTTGTACCCTTTAAAAGTTTTATTCCACTTGCAACAGATTCCCCGATGAGTGAAGCTTGTTTGCAAACTTTTGAAGCGTCAGGGGAGATAACATCCACACATTTCACCAGGTCTTCATGGAGTTTGGGACACATGAGTTGAACAGGGGGATCGAAAATGGAAATGACAAGGGCAAGACACAGTTCTTTGGGCATAGCTGACCGGCATAATGATGGTTCTTTGGGGGCAAGGCACAAAAGTGAACGGGTAAGAAACAATAACTGTAGATATGCCAGTCGGTAAGAACCGTAATCTGGTGACCCATCATTTGCCCCAATGGCCAAATCATCATTGGCACTGCGTTGTGAATTTAGATTATCTGGGATGGAGTTATCTCTCCTCTGAGACAGAGCACCTTGATAGACAAGCAATACTTCACCAACGGCACGGAACAGTTCAGAGAGCCCACCAGTTATGATGGCACAACTTGGCTCGACTGATGTCCACATAATGGGATCCATTACACTAGAGAATAAATCGACTGTGAGGGATGCGAGCGACATCAAGCCCTGGAATATTTTCGAGTTACTCCCAGAGAGGTGAGATGCCACTAATGAGAGGGTTTGAAACAAGATGGCTATGCAAAGGCGCGGGAGAGAGAATTGGAAATCGTCATCAACCTGGGCATCCGGATTAGAACCATTGGGGGAGCCCTCAGATGGTGGACTTATATGTCCAGTAAAGGGAGAGATTTCACCACCATGATGTCTGGGCTGACCTCCAGCAAAGATATGGGGAGGCTCTCTAGTAATAGAGCAAGATGATGGGGTGGGCGTACTAGGGATTGGACTGGTTATCTGTAAAAAAGAACTTAACATTAGACTAAATTTTCAAGCACCACAAAATCTAGATAAAAAATACATACTCTGCAAAATTGATGAAAATACTAAATCAAATTACCGTTAAAACAAGAATTTTAGATCAGAATCCCCTAAATAAACTCAAAAGAATGGGATAGAGAGAAATCATGAAACAAAATTTTCCGTAAGTTAAAAAACTGAGAGACTGACCATGCTGCACAATTCACAATCGGGACTACAAGAGAGGGTACACAATAACCAAATAAGTTTCTTCCTCTTGCAAATACTAAACATGGCACTCCAATCACATAGCAATAAAATTATTTTAAACCTCAAAAATCTGTGAGTCCTATGATTAATAAATAATAATTCAATTATCTGATATTTTTATTAAATACTCTGAATCCTAGAATAGACGAAAGCATCTTCAACAAATGATTAAATCCCTAATAAAAATTTAGCTATAAAAGCTTTCCATTAACAAAGATATTTATCATACATGCTGAATAAAAAAAGGAAAAGGGTAGCAAAATTGATTAACACACTCTCTTACAACTTCAACTGGAACGCTTACATAAGTGGAGCTAAACCTAGACCAAGCTAACGATATATGTATACGTGATTAAGAAGGATGATTAATTTTGAAAAAAATGGAAAACTGAAAAGCAATGGAAAATTTTCTTTGGATCGCAGAATCCTTCTTTCACCATCATTTATGAACACAGGAAAAAATACAACCATATCTTTACTGCATGACTATTATAATGAATCAGAAAATCTTGCCAAATTTAAGATTTTCCAGTAATATATGTCTTGCTACAAGGGAGAGCAATGAAAAAATGTAATATTCAGAATTTTAGAAACTTAATGTTCCCATCAAATAAACTTCCTTGAAAAAATAATGAATTTCATTCTCCTTCACCATTGTCAACAGCTAAACACTAAAAATCTAAAATTATCAATAATCTTATCTTAATTTTGATTTAATTTATTGGTAGTTTAATCTGTTTCTTACATTGGTTTCCAACAAAAATGACAATTATACCTATTAATTTGGGAACAAATCAAGAGGGAAAGTTGTTAGCTCGCACTGCTATGACAGCAGGTTTCTTAGTAAGCAGCACAGAGATGATGAGATGACATTATTTTACAGAGGAACATTTTTAAAACGTTCACTTTCCACCCATTCACTCACATTGTTATCTTTTGCATTTGGAATGCTCGGATCAGCATAAAATAGGAGCTGAGAATGAAGAGAAGTCACAAGGCGTTGGAGACATCGAATCACCCAATGTAAACTTTCCTTAGTTCTCCCATCACAGGAGCCATCGGCAAACTTTGAATCAAGTTCGTCGCCAAGAAAAGTTAACAGGTCTAGCAGTACCTGAAAAAATATAGGAATGAACTTGGTTGGGTGATACATTTTAAATAATAAATAGATATCAGTAAAGCCTATTTCTGCAGGGAAAATTTACAATGGGCTCGCTCACCCATTAAACATATTTTATAGTTAACTAGCAGGACATCCTGAATTGCTCAGGAAGGATAGTATGCACCCACAAAATTGGAAATTTGGAACTTGGAATTCATAGTCACATGGCAGGATATTCTATTTTCTCTTAGAGTGTGTAAAGAGGTGTGCCTACCCCGCAGGATATCCAACCACAGAAGTTGTATGACATGATGTAAAAAGCGGTAATGAGAAAACGACACAAAGGACACATCGAATGCAACCAAAAGTAGCACTATGGTTTGAGAAAATGAGATGGCCCTATGCACTAACTTTGGTAGCAATCCGTATAGCCCTATGGAAACTCATCAGGGACAGGCAAACAGACATCCTCTTTTTTTATACATCGGTTTTGATAGTAGGAGGATAGTAAAATCTAAAGAGACCCACATTTTTCTAATTCTCAGTACCGCAGACTCCCATTATTACGAAGTTCACGGGACCGAAAAACCGGAGGTTCGTAATAACGAAGTTCGTATGAACGTTTCTTTTATGAATTGATAAAAAAAAACAGTATATAATGCATGCAATTAAATTACACACACATATAAAAAACTTCAAATATAAAAAAGAAAATTCGTTTCAGTTTCTCGATAGAAGAATGATGCAAACGTGGGTTGATAACTTCCCAAATACAGTTATTCCTCGATATACGAACTAGATGTGTTCCCAGACCTTGTTCGTAAGTTGATAAACCTATGTCGGGACCAACAATTTGCTTCGTAATGATGTTGTTCGTATTCATGAGAGTCTGCTGTATATCACTTACTCCTCCAGATAAAAGACAAATTGACCGCCTCAATCCTATGGTAGCTAAGTTGATGCTGTCAGGAACGTATACCAGGTGAGTTTGGCCAGGTGACAACTTCTCTACTACTTTTTGGCCTATTCCATGGGCTGTTCATGGTTTACTGTTGCCTACACTATTGTTAGCAATTCCACTCTAAAGTGATAGGATATCTCTGAACAAGTAAATGGGGCAAAACTCTAAGGATTTTACCAACTCAAGAAAAGTGGGTGGCAACTTCAGCGTTTTCTCATTTAAAAATTTTGAGACGATTGCTGAAAGAGGAAGGCTTTTGTGTGACTATCTTTGCCTTCTATCTACCTGGTTCTTTTAATGAATTGCAATTTATTTCATATTGAATGTGACAGGGCATATTAAAAAGTGAGTTGTGCACACAACCCTACTCCAGAAAAAGGTGGTGTAAAAATTGGTAATATCAAATTTATGCTTCCGTAGAATAACATTCCTCACTTGAAACACAAAGTGTTTATCCTCCATAGCATTATTATAGAAAAATACCATTTAAATTAAGTGATGCCAAATACAGACTGATAATTTTAACTTTGCTAAGATCTAACATAATTTATCATTCACTTGATACTTCTTAAAATATATTCACGCTTTGAGTTACAGCATCTAGGTTGTACACATGGTGAAATAATGAAAATAAAGAAGAAAACACAAAATATACTTTACGTTTATGATTCCAGGCTGCTGAAGGAAAACTTCAGGAAGGAAGTCACGTAAGATGACGTCATGGACAAACTGACAGCAACGAATAAGTGTGTCTTCACGGTCATTTCCAGTTTCATCGGTTTCCTTGGGATTTCCATTACGTACTTCCTTCATGTGCTTTTCCAGCCCAGATGTAAGTGAATGTTCCACTGATGCAAGCACATGACTATCACCAGGAGAAAGTGTTTGCCTAGGTAGCAGTGGCTCGACTGATTTTGATGTAGAACCGATTCTACTTCGCATTTTATCCTTCCCATCATCCACTTGATAACTGAAATATAATATGGGATGAAGGATGTTTAGAAAAATCAGAAAATGGCAATTTTTATGAAGCAGTATGCATTTACATTTATTGACACTGATCTACTTCATTTGTGACCAGTGCATCAAAGCCAATTCCAAATTCATGCCTAGCCTACAATGGGATGTTAGCTCATGACAATGAACGTCATGGAAATGACCTTCAATACCGTGTAATTTCAGACATGAACTTTATTACAGTCTTTATATCAACTCACCAACCTGTCTGTTTGTTTGTCTGGTACAAATCTTGTAACTCAAATTTGACTCACTTCCTGTGAAGCAAAAACGCTGAAATTTTGCACACTTCTTCATTTCCGATGACAATACATGAAAATATAACTTTTTCTCTCCAACCCCCCTTTAACCACCCCCCAGTCAACCCCCCCCAAAACATGTTTTTGATCTAAGAAGTTCCAAATGGTCGATTTTCGTGTTTCGTGGCATTTTTAACATAGGGGTAGGCATTTAAAAGCATAGGGGTGGCATTTTGAAACATAGGGGGCTTACCATTCACTGAAAATTTAATAAATATAGTGACTTTTTTAATACGTCACTTTTGGTTTTTCGGGGTCACTGAGTTTTTTTGCTTTGTGTCATATATAAACGTTGCTCATCCCCTGTAATCTAAATATAAAGGCTGGTTTTTAAAAATATTTTTTTTATAAGAGCTTATTTTTAATATGATAGAACTATCATCAACCAGAGAAGAAGGCTGTTTAAGTTATTAACCGAAGATTCATGCTTGATTAATGATTGTATCATGAAGCTCACGGCTACAGGATGAGTGGATTTAAGAATAAGACATGTTCAGAAAGAGGGGTTACTGAGACACACGCAAAGGGAATATTTATAAGCAAAAGTGAGATAATTTCATTCGGGGTAAACAAGCTCGGAGTAGAATACATCCTTATTTCGAATCATTTGGTTAGATATAACTACAGATTTATTATAGAATCATAATTATTAATGGAGATGGTGCCATGATCTGTGCTAATGTGAACCTATGAAAAGTAGTGAAAATTTGAACATCCAAACTCTCAGAAATACAGAAATGAGTTTTTAAATTCTTTGGTTTTAACAGAAAGGAGAGAAAAATAAGGTGATGCACACATCGAGTGACCAAACCATCGATCAAACCAAAAGGAGACTCCTCCTTCTTCCATAATAAAACACATTGGCTCAGAATGAATCATACAAATACAAAAGTTGATCTGAGCAATCCACATTTACGCTTATGATTACCTTAACTGCTGAAGCTCCTCTGGACAGCCTTCCCCTTCAAAGAAGGCTGTAAAAGGAAATTCCTCCGACCCAACAGACCTGCTGTGACAGGTTGGGGATATAACTTCTCCATGCTTCGAGGTGTCAATATTATCACAATCAAGTAAAATGTCATTTATTTTCTCCAGTGTTTCTTTCACACTAGTCGGAAGTCTATCCTTCACTCTCCGTATATGGCTCGCAACTCCCAAGTAGTGCCAATACGCCTTAGCTTCTTCATTACTCTGTAAATATGGAATAAATAAAGGAGTAAAAAAACACCAGGCTGAAATTATACGACATAATATACTAATTAGGTAATTACCAACCGTTAAAAGGGCTAATAGCAAATTAGCAACTTTTTCTTCCTCTCGCAAAGGTTCAAATTCAAACCACTTCAGAAGGTGTAAAATGAGGTCCGGAATTAAAGCGAGCTCATGGTGAGAAATTAAGCCATGCTCCAGCTTAAACGTAAGGTGATTCAATGCCCGAAGCCTAATTTCTTCGATATCATGACCTGAAAGGAAAGATTTCCCTGAATAACTCACTGAATTAACTAGACAGAATAGGGATATGCCAAATAACCAAAATATTTCATTTCTAACCGAGCTTGCTAATGAACAAATGCGGCAGTCCATCTCTCTCCATAGTCACAGCAAACAATAATCAGTGACTAGGATCTTGGAACGTGAATTTTAGAAATATGTACTCAACAAACATCACCCAGATGCTAAGCATCATTTTCAAACACAACGTAAACTTTCAAAAGAAAACAGATTGATAACAAGAACGAAACGGAAGTCTTCATGCGCATTAAGTTTGGGTGCGCCATTTTTCAAATTATTGTGAAAATATCAGTAACGTATCCGGAAATGTGTAAGGAGGAGCCGGTAAAGTGCCTGATTTATGAAGAAGACGATAATTTTCTTGTAAAAAATCTTATCATTCACTAAAATTGATATTGGTAGGAGCTGGCTGTGCCATAGATCTTACCTATTACCTTGACCCGTGGTAAGCCTTATGTGGTTTTCCGACCTGTGGATATATTTTTGTTTTTCTCCTTTGCTTATTATTATTCTTGATATTACTTTCTTATTTTTTAGCGAACAATGTCAAGCTCCGGATACCGCGATGTGATTTTCTATCGGAACTGAGAAAAAAATCGTTGGTAATTAATTTAATAATAATGTTATTTTATTATCTTTGTTGTTATACGTTAAATTTGTTATTTTGTGGTCATTAGTCGTGAATTAGCTCTTTACCATGGTACAGACAACATACGCTACATTGTGAAATATTCTGTGCATTTATTTTAAATTTCAGAAATGAAAATATCTCTTCCACGATCACTTCTGCTACTAATATTTTGTGAATACCCCATTTTGCTCAAAAATTTATCATCAGTGCTGCTAAAATCGCTAATGCCGTTACTTTCGCTGTGGTTATTTGTGTCACTTTCCTCATACACATTGCCTTGTTCACTTCAATGTAGTGCATTGGCTCTTTCCACATTTTTAATAGGCTTCACAATAGTATTACTTTTAATTCTCTGCCATGACTTTTTAACCCTTTCACAAACACTAGAAATTGATGGCAGTTTCAATCTTCCTGTTGGCTTCTCATGAAGAGTTGGCGGCCCCACTTAATCCAGCCTCGTAGATAAATCCCTCAAGCATTTTAAGCATAGAAGTATTGAGAGTCTGAAATTGAGAAGACAATCCAACAGGAAACACAGCATAATGTGTCTCAAGTGCAGTAGCAAGCATTTTGGCTGATTATGTAATGTAGACCGTAAAATGTTATCTCACTTATAAAGATGATTTTTGTAGAAGCCTGTCTGGGTGCCTGAACCAAACCTTTGTTGATACGGCATAATACACCCACCATGCATTCATCCTTTGAAATGAAGTTTACCACAAATTTCATTGAGAAATCCACATATAGGTAGCTTTTTTCATTAAAAACTAACTAAGTAGGACATTTTCTACCATCAGTTCAGCACCAAAGAATAACTGTATATTTGTCCTTCTAGTTATCGTAAGCCGTATCGTATCGTAAAGGTGCTACGATTACTGTCGTAGCACCTTTAATATCCACTGTTCTATTTGATGGTATATCAAATGTTAATGGTTACTCATCCTTTTGCCTATTTGACGTATCTCAAAACACATTGTTTTCTTCAGGTTTATGACATGGAATACTCCTATATATCTTTGCTATTCCTGTGGAATTTTCTGTTCTATTTTAGTTAGGTTACGTATTTACCAGCCATTTCTCTTCATTAATCCTTTTGCGCCGGACATCGGGTGGTGCCGACAGGAATTTTCAAACCCATGACACCTGACGTCGGGAAAAGCTGTTGCAGATTTTTCAACCCAGATCAGCCGACGTCGGCTCTAGCCATAGCGAGGGAAGGGAAGTGACCCCTGAGGTAGCTATTGTAGGATGCACTCAGGCCTGGCCTAATTAAGCCAGATCTTCCAGGGCCACTTCCCATGTAATAAAGCCCGACCCTCCCACTCATTTATGATCATCCTCACCACAGATATCCATTGCGAAGTTGTTATATTTTCAATAGTTTTTTCAATGATATATTTTGCTGCATACTACAATTTTTTTCTACTTTGAAATGAATTCTTCATTTTGTTCTGTGTGTAAGCAATTTTTAAACAAAATTTTAGCGTTAAAAATAACAGACTTCTTGACTTATAGCCTTACTATTTTTTATTTTAGTATCCCGGGACTAGCCACGGTGATAACTTTTACGGAGTCACCCGCAATGAACTAATTGTGTGAAAAATCCACAGAGTACCAATTCGAACCTGAATCCCTCGATTTCTGGTCGAGTGCTTTAGCCAGTTAAGCTACCAAGGCGTCATTCTCCCCTGTGGATATGTGTGAGTGTTTGAAGTCAATGAGGCACTCAGAAAAATTCTGCCCACCAGTCAAATTATTGAAAACTAACATATTTGTGCCCCTGGAAAACCTAAACCAAATGAGCAAAACTAGTAACATTTTTAGAGGCTATAGACATGCTGCTATACTTTTCAAAAATTTTATCAAAATGATTTTCACCTGAAAACTTTTTTTTCTATAAATGTTCAAAAATGCACATTTGACGAGTTTCGACCAAAATACATTTTCAGACACATGTAAAAATCACTCTTATCACATGAAATATACAGTTCAGTATACTGTATACAGTTCTTTTACTTTATCTTTATTCACTGGACTAATCTTCTGCTTCCTCTACCTTTTCTGGTATCATTTTCACAGTTGGAGGTGGGCTCAAATGCCTCGAGGCCGCTCTGTTTACGTGTTTTGAAGCGTAGTACATACACAACTGCAGAACGTAGCTTCATTGGTCATTACATCAATAGGCTTATCAGTCTTCATGCTATCTAAGACATGACAACATTGGATTTTCTTATTTCCTCAGTTCCTTCCAGCATAATTATCCCAGGTTGAAACATTTTTGACTTTAACCAAGAGTCCCATGACACTGTTTGTTTTGAGGCTCCTGGAAACGCTGCAGTATTCATAATAGACCTGGTAAAGCCTTCCCTGCATTGTTGAAGGCTTCCTGTAATGACCTCAGCTGCTCATTTGAGGTAATCTCTCAAGAGTATCAGTGGGCAACTGCGCTCTGTTCCTATGGGTTCCTACAACCCTCCCTTTTAAATTGTTGATTTTCCTTTGGGATATTTCTTTCCCAATGGTAAGTGGCAAATGCACTTCCCATTCATAAATTAGGCCTGGAATATCGTGTCTCCTAACTACTGTTGCCTCTCACAGCTTCAAGCTGTTTCCTGGGTTTGTGGAAGGATCATCCTGAACGTCTTTCACGTACTTTACATCCCACTTTCTCTCCCTAATCAACACAGCTCCCTTAGTCAGTGTTAGTACAACTTTCTCAGCAAAAATTGTGAAATACAGAAGTATAAATCACTGTAAGGCATCCTCAGATGCAATATTATTTTCCGTGTCAATCAATTATCTCTCCTGGCTTAGAATTAAAATGGACGTATAATTAATTTATAATGCCCTTAAGTCCTGCATTCACAATCCTGATATTTGTTCCTTGACTAACATATAGGTACCTTCTCGTTTTACTCAGACTCACTACTCCACATGCCCATGCCTGGATTGGTTAATTATTATGTCATCCCTAATAAATTCTCTTTTGGTTGTGTGCGACCCCTTTTTATAACCAGTAAAAAGTTTACTGACTTGGCATTACCTTATGTTTTCTGAATAATATTAAATTTTAGTCAATATTCAGCACATGGATATCACATAAGTTTGTTATGGTGCTACTTTTTGATTTTTTTTGCCCCTCCTTTACTTCGTTTGTCATTATTTTGAGTACACTTTAAATTGAAATTGCTGTATGCGTACCATTTTATTTTATATTAAAATAAAAAAGTAAACCTAATTGTGCAACTAATAGATCAATTCAAGTCCATGTTAGGCCACATTTTTACCCTCTGATTTTCAGCTTCTACTAGCTTCCATCTCACTGCAATCATCTGATTTGCGTTTCATATATGTATTTATGCAAATATAGTAAGTCCTACCCAAGGTGCTAAAGGGCAGTAAATATTCAATCTTGTGAATACCATAACCACAGTACATATGTATAGGGTTGGAAATGAAACACGAAAGCATGCGTAAACGTTATATTTCCATCTAGCTGTTTGTTATCATAATGGTTAATAGTGTTCCACTTTTTATGTTTCAATAAATAATGGAAACCATGCAACAATGAAAAATCAACAACATTATTTCAAAGAATCCTGAACATTCCATCAACAAAATGGTGTTTTCTTCATAAATGTTCCCATGTTTATTCAGTGACTGTGAGCTTTGAACCAATGGCCATTTGAGTTCCTCTTCAATTACAGAACATTATGAACCATAGAGGGCTTCAGCCTCACAGAGAGAAACGCCATCAAACCCTTATTAGTTTATTTCTTAAATGCAAAAACGGCAAAAGGTTGCCTGTTTTTTTTTATTTCACATTTAGGAGTTAGAGAACCATTGCCTGAGAAGTTTTACTCACAAAAGATTGTGTATGAAACTTACCCGAGGCCTCTTTGATAAAAATTATACTCAAACATCATCACTCACACAGAAATTGAAAATAAAATGTTTTTCTTCTATCCACATCATCCTCAAATACAAAAAATAGCCACACAACAATGCCATCCTCTTCATTTACAATTATCTTAAATATTCTTTAAGAGTCTGCCAAACTTTTGTTTCAAAATTTCCATTTTGTGGTGATTACCAATTAAGACTTCCAATACACAATGCCTCATTTTATTACATTTTTTTCTCAAAAACTTTCCACACAGCATTTATTTTTAGGCACTGACGTACTTCAAAGCATTCAAGATTTGTTTCATTTGTGTTTAAATTTTTACAGGTGGAGTATGCTAATGAATGTGAAATCGGTTCCATTCATGTCATTAGTGTGTGAGTAGCTTTTTAAGTTAGGTAATATGTACAGTTTTAGAAAACTGGATGATTATCATATAAACAAAGGAATGGATTATCAGATGGCCACATCAGCTTTAAATGGACATCAAACTTGAGGCTATAAGTACATACATAGATAACGTACGTTGATAATCCCCTTATTGCATAAAAGACATTTTTAATGATCTGAGGGAATATATACACAATATGCATGTGATTTCATATAATTTTATCATTAATGAGATATTCACAGGTGATTTTTTTGCACAGCCACTAGAGACTGGAGCTTTGTTTTTACCTTGGATTTCCTTCAATATATATATACATATATTTTCTTATAATGCCTGTCAATATTATTTTTATTACTTCAGAAAAATGTATTTAACATGAGTGTCTTCTACTTTATATTTGAAAAAATGCACATGAATATCACAATCATATTGCTCATAAAAACGGAAGAAAATTCTATACAACAATACAATTTTTGTAAGAATCCATATCCAATATGTACTGCAGTAACCAGAACCATTTCCCATACATTACATTCACTTTTGGGTCTCACTTTTCATAAAACCTTATGATTCTCCCGTAACGACGCTGATTGGTGTTTTTTTATTCACGGGTAATTTACTTGCAATAAAAAAAGTTGGAATACTCTTGTGAAGGCAATTAATGACATGTTATCATTCCTATTTTTCGTTAAGTGTAAAGAGTCTTCCGTTAATGAGAACATCACAGCTTTATATATATTTATATATGTATGAATATATATATGTTTATGCAAGTATGTATATATATTTTTTTATATCTTTGATGCGCTTCATCATCATTCACTCATCTCATTCTTTCATTCATTGAAATTCGCACACTTTCTCACATGAATGAATATCTCACAGGTAGAATGAATCACACTCAGTTTTCACAACTAGATAAATGTACACCACATTGTTAGCATGATCTGCTGACATAACAGGAAGTTTGAAATGAAGGACATGTATTCGGACGCCACACAGAATATACATAGGTATTGTTAAAGTTTCAATAGTGACACATACACATAGTTTTATGGGGGAGAAAGAATATAAAGATTAGAGGAGAGTATTATGGAAATAAGTATGATCTTCCCTGATTGAATTAGTAATTGTTTCATGTTTGTGTTCATCCAATATGATTATTTTGGACTATGGTGTTCCCACCAGATGCCAGCAGTTATTAATTTTTTATTCACTTAATGGACTAGGAAAGGCATCAAATATTAATTTTAGAAAAGAACATGGCATTAAGTTTAATAATATGGAGTTAATTTGAATTTATTGGTAATTTTTACTGCTTCTTTTATGCTTAATCCTGGGATATTACTATGCATATGGGTTTTAGAGTGGTATAAACTCTTAATACTGCCTTTTGAGCATATGTACTATCATTTTCATGGGAATGAGAAAAGGAAAGGAACATATATTGTGTACATGCCATTTTAAGGGCTTGAATTTTTACTGTAGCATAATTGTACTCTTCACACTTTCTAAAGGTGAGTTTGGTAACACAATCTTCATGTTTGTTTCGAGTCCTAATGGTAGATTCAAAAAATATTGATACCTGAAATGAGCTTATGAAGTCAAAGAATCATACATATAAAGAGTGGTTAATTTCCTATTGATTATGAAAAGATGTTGCTGGCTTGAAAGGGAATATTTTTTGGAAATGAAAGCAATCAGATGAAGAACCACAACAACAGACCACTGCCATGATTCAATGCTAAGTAGGAATGTATTGGTATGATAATAAGATTCTATCCTGTGATGTTAGAGGAATTAATTTGTTGAAAACTATAATTTAGTGCTAAAAATGGCCTTAATAATGTGAATTATTTCATAACAGGATGTCATTTCCTATTATATTTAACATAACTTTTCTATGTAGAGCTTTTCCACCCAGCTGAAATGTGACTGCTGTGCATCCAATGGGGCACTGGCCAATATCACACAAAAATGAGATATAGGAAGTATGTTTATGGAAATGAGTTTATGATTTGTGCTATATGATTTGACCCGAAGAGAATGGGTGTGCCACATTTACACTACAAGACGATTAGGAAAGATAGCCAAGTAACACTGATTTATGTAAATATAGTCTTCTCACAGTTGCTTCAGGTAGAGAACAGGATGGAATGGCAATGACAATTTAAACATTGGGTAATTGAAAACAATGTTTTTTGCCATCAGCTGCACATATACTCGTAAGGCATAATCAATCACTGCACAATATTGATTTTCAAGGGTTTGAAATTTGAGTGTGTAATTTTTGATGGATTGCTTGGAGCCTTTTATCTTAGGAATTAATCAATGTTTATTGGGGCCTCTGAGTATTGTTATGTGTTGGAACACAGATTGCCATTACGAGAGGTTTTCCTTCCTGGGATTCCCTTGAATTACAACTTGAGGACTTCTGCACAAATATATCATCTTTTGATCCATACTGCTCACAAGAAACGTAGGAAAAATCTCCCCCTCTTAAACTTTCTGAGTCTAAAGTGGGAAACCTTTCTTCAGTTAAAACTTAGAAAAATAACACACCAAATATTCAGAATAACACACATCCATACATATTAAGCATAATGAGTTCAAGATACTTTCATCTTATCGTAAAATATTGGAGTAGACTAATTTCCTATAAATTTGAACTTGACGAAGCAAATGCCATTTGTTTGCTTGTGGGAACATGATTCTCCTTGTCAGTCACACCAATTGATTCATAATGTATGAAAAGAAACCCTCCTGAGTTTACATACATAAATGAAAGAGGCATTTTAAAAGGGCGGGGAATTACTTTTTGCTATCTGTATCAATCTTGTGAGCTCAAACATTATTTTAGGCAATATTAGGTAGATCTTAGGAAAAGATCCTTTCCATAACTTTCTTGTAGGTACATACATGCAAGCTTTTTGTCATTTTTAGACTGGGCTTAATTATTTCCAATTAAGTATTTGAATGACTATGAGCTTTGGATATTTATCAAAAATGAATTTTTCGGTGGAAAATAAAAAAATATCACCCTCCTCTTATCTTGAATAAGCTTCTTTCTATGTAGTAGGTGAATTATTTACTTTGGTATTGTAGGATTAAAAAAAAATGATTTAGGCAACTTGTGCTGCTTCAATGAATACGGTCATTTATTCCCAAGTATGTATTTTGGTCTATAGGTAGTCATATAATTCTGTGTAGTCTAGGAAAAAAATAACCGAGACATTCCACTCTTCTAATGAAAAGCATCTTTTGACACCATTCCCAGCATTCAACTCTTAAATTATGAAACGGAAAATTTTCTATAATGAGTTCTAAAAATACAATATCCAAAATCATCATGTTCCCATTTATTCATTTTTACCGAGTGTAATGGAAGGGAGGTTTGATTGTGAAATCAAATTTTAATTTCTAGAACTAATGGTAACACTGAATAAGTAACATATTATTTATATAACCAAGTTATTATTGCTTGACTCATTTAGCCTTGAATAATGTGTTTCACAAGGGAGCAAAGAAATTAACTCTTCACATTAATTGGAAGCGCTTTGGAATTTTAAAGGCGTTAAAACTTGTTTAAATGAGGCATTCACTCAAATCATATAAGTTACCCAGTAATACTAGCATTCATTTGCTGATATCCTTTCTCTGTAGCAAAACATTTTTTATGGGATGTCGTGTATATACAAGAGGAAAAAGTTATGAAATTTTCCTCAGTTACATCTATTGAAGTTTCTCACTGAGTATGTGATAAATTAATGTCCATTATCCTCCTGAATGAAAGGAACTGGGCGCTTTACTGCAGCAAATATGACTACATATAATACATGCCGAATGCAAGTGACATCATAAGCAAAGACTGTCACGGAAACTAACTCAATAAATCCCGCACACCCCAAAATTTCCTCACTCAAACTTCTACAGCTACTTTATGTACTTATAAATATGTGTGAGTATTCCATCATATGTCATATGAAGGACACTTTTGAGCAACTTACAAAAAATAATACTGACATATGTTGATGTGACTTATAAAATAATATGATATGCATGTAGAAATCACCATTGTGTAAGTAGCAATCAAGAGACTGAAAAATAGTAGCATCACCTGAAGTTTTTAATAAGTCGAGGTGACTTTTCATAGCTCACACCTTTGTAATGTTTCTTTCAACTTCTCTGGGCAGTTATATCATTACAGGATTGACACCCTAATAACTGGTAGATACGCATCAGCAAATACTGAGGTAGCTGGCAAATAAAAATTTAACCAGTCGGAAACAATATTATTTCATGATTTGGCTGCCACGTACAAGACAAATTACATAGCTACTCATAGTTTCTCCAGATCAATAACAGCAATATAGGCTATTGGTGTACTGTCTTTATGTTGGCAAAGGTAGCAAATCTAAGACATTTGAGTGGCCAATCTCATGACATTACATCTCAATGGAATCATCAACCACTCTCATGCTGTTGGATATTATCATTAAACCTGCACATACTATGTGAGTAAGAATTTCATCCATGATTATAAAATAAATAGGTATATTCTAAAGAATGTTGGTTTATTTATTATAAACTGGAATCTTCAATTCTGTGATTATGGTGATAGGGGTGGTGTACTTTTTGCTTCTAAAACCAAGATTAAATCAAGTATCATGCAGCATTTCTAAAATAGATGGCTCTCATTTGAGAAATTGGCTGCACTTGAATAAAAACTCAGTAGTGCTGAAGCACGGTTAAGTTATTCACTAATGGCTGAGAAATTTAAGTAAATGGATTACTTCAACATGTTGTACAGTGATCACATTTCATGCCTTCTTTCTTTATTACAAGGAAAAACTCTAACCAATCACATGCGGTATGAACATCACCCACATGTGCAAAGAAAACCCAACAATTAGATTTTTTTCAAAGTGATTTTTTAAAAATTCAAGACTAAATGATTTCCTGGTCATATTCTTGAGTTACTTTACAACAAGAAATTATATTATTGCTAATATTTGATCGCTTTCAAAATATTATCTATAATTAATTATTTGCAATCCTCCAATTATCTCACCAATCAAGCTAAAAGAAAGGTCCCCGCAAGTGTACTCTCAAAGGAAGAGTGAGAAGTAAGAAGACATTTTTAGCTTCAGACTAAAATGGGTTGTTCCAAGATTCTACTTCAAGATTAACGAAGAGTGCATCAAACTTTTGGACATGTATCATGCAGAAAAAAAGCTTTTAACGTGATCAGTCAGCTTGGCCAACCCAAACTTTCATATCCACTCTTCATGGTCAAAAACATCTCATGTAGCTTAAACTTAACATCCATTATTTCTGTCACCATTTTCAATAATAAAATTGTAGCCTTCATGTTCAATCAGTTCATTTCCCACAGAAGATTAACTATGGCATAATGGTTGATTAAAATTAGAAAATAAGGGCACATAGAAAAGAGCCTAGGGCCTTATCCAGGTCACAAAAGACACAGACTCTCATTACCTAGACTCTTGGGTTCCCTTAGGCTATAGGTTTAATGACACAAGTGTCAATTGTAGCCACCTTTTTAGCAGGTAAATGCAAATACTATGGCTAGTAGACGAAAAGATCATATTTCAAGAGTAGGTGTATTTAGTGTGACTTTCTTATTTCCTGGCAGATAAAAAAGAAAATAAGCCTGGCTTTCTTGGAGTTAAAATGAAGCATGAAATTTGTAAATTATAAATAATCCTGTTACATTGAAAAGGGTGGGTGGCTAGATTTTTTTCTAAAGTCCCATTTCAATAAATAATATTTTGACTCATTGAATGCCTCAATTTTAATATATGTTGATTTTACTTTTCCACGAGGAACAGAAAGTGGTGTAACAAAGCACAAGCAAAATAATTCCTTGTGTGTATCTGCCAATAAAATTATAGCATTTAATCCACAACGTTCATGGTGGCCTCTTTGTTTTTCACCCTATTTCTGCTTGAAAATAAATTTCCGTATATCGGCTCTTTTATGTCAAATTATGAAACTTAAAGAAGAAATCAGCATTGGCAACATAATTGCAACCCAAAAACATTTTTCACTGGCCCATGGGAAACTAAAAGTAAACCACGAAAAGAGTTAAAGAGGATAATTACTTGACCACTTGGCTGGGGAGGAAAAGATATTTCATCATTAAGGAATGGCATTTAATTTTGTCGCGGCAAGATGTACTTAACATAATTCTCAAAAATAAATGACAGAAATTATTAAATAGATGGCACCTTTCGACAATTTAATTCCCCAGGAAAGTGGTCAGTAATGAACTTTTTGGCATAATAAAACATTAAGGCAATGATGGAAGGGATTAGCCGACAAAAAAACATGTTCCTATAATCAGTCCACCTTAAAGAATTCTCTTTCTCACTTTGACCTTTTTTTCCTTTGAAGGGTCCTATGAGCCAAATATGATAAACACAATAATAATTGAATCGAAACACCAGCAGGAAATAAAAGAGGGTATTCCCTTGGCAGCCACCTAAATGTAGGTCATACCATCTTCAATGTTCTTGCTCAAGACAGGGGAGCACCGTTTAGAGGTTTTTGAGAGGTCCCAAATAAACAAATGGGAGGGATGGTAATCAGTGTACCACCTACCTCTTGCTTTGCCTCTAGCCATTACAAAAATGAAAAAAAAAATATAGAAAACTTCAGTCCCCCACACAACATTCCACTAACTTCACTCATCCGGCAAACTCTTAACAAATCACTGTACAATGGAGATCATACCTCTTATACAATTTAATCTACTCAGTCTCCAAAGCATAAAAAGTTTCCAGGAAAAATTGAAGTGAAGGATGGCTTTTCCTCCAAGTGCTCTCCATTCCCTGTTGGCTGCATCAGGTCATTCCATGGGCTCCCCCAATGTTTACATTCCTTTACATATGGAGACAACCATCAAGGGCAGCTAAAAAATATCCTTAAGGATCTCAATATATACTTTAAGCTTTGATGGCTGTCATGAGCATACCCTTATGCTCATTCTGTTCCAGGTAACTATGAGTTAAGCCCCGTAGCGGCAGAACAAGACACAAGTACAGAGAGAGAGAGAGCAATATAATATTGGGGGAGGTTTTGGAGGTACACAATTTGTGCCAAAAAAATGACAGGCTGGATTTACAGAAAGAGGGATAAACCTCGAGTTGGCATCAGTATATTTAAAGGAATATTTCTACGGAGTACCCAGTTTATTATCCCACCCAAAGGTTATAGAGCTGCACTTGGTCACATCCTTCATGGCACTCACAAAAGGATTGGAAAACCAATGAATGATCTCCACCAGTACATATAAGGTTTCCAACTCCAGAACCGTGAACAGGTACACCACTACTTTCCACGTTTACCTGCCTGACTCATAAAAATAGTTAACTGAAGTAAGTTTGCATAGTGAGAGGAGAGAGTTCGAAAATATTTTTACAGGAAAGATGATTGTGTAACTGAGAATGGGGAGAATACTTAAGAAAGGTTTTTCCTTGGTTGATGGGCAAGGAAAGGGTTAGTCCTTGTCCTTCTCTCATCACAGGGTCCCCTAGTTTAGCACAGGGACTAGCCTTGGATCCTTATCTTAGTCCTTCAATCATCCCATGAGGGGTAGTTGGTGTAGTCATACTCGAACTGGTTTGACGTGGATCCCACTGCTGTCGTCTCAGCCACTCCGCCAGTCTGCATTGTGTAGCTACCACCGCTGACACCATACGCCTGCCCTGCGGCATCTGCCCCTGTGGTGGTAGCGGGGGCTTTCACTCCCACGGCTGCTCCAGTGCCGTCATCTCCCGTCGTTACTGTTAGCTCAATGTTTTGCCCATCCTCCTCCTCCAAGGTACTGTGCTTGATACCATAGTAGAAGTACATGCCAAGGCCTGTGAGATGGAAAAAGAAAAAAATGTACATACTGTCTCATGCATGCACTTGTACATGTTGCATAGGATGAAGAAAAATTGTTACACAAAGTGTTAGCCTATACTATTGAGAACCAGAATTTCTAATGATTTTTAGGTCAAAAACGTACCATTTTTAAATGACAGAAATTTAGCGCCAAGCACTCGGTGAGCATTTGAAGTCATAAGTTGTTGAGGGACTCCGGAAACATGGCAAACTCACGAATTGATGCAAAGTTTCTGTATTTAGAAAAGGTGCGTTTTCAACTTAAACATCATGAGTAATTTTGTTCCTCCTGGCATCAGCTATCCAAGGTTGAAATTTCATGACACAATTTTCTCCACCCTGAATATATTCAGGTAAAATTAAAGTGATTACCGTTAAGTAATGAGACATTGAAGCAAGGAGAAAGAAGTTTTTAGGTAATACAGGTGAGGATGTTCTTTTCTCACAATACCATAAGTAAAAAGGGTTCAAAATCAACTCATGTTAGACTTAAAGCATTTCTTGGAAAAACTATACATATTATGATTTATTCAATCCAAACATTTTGTCATATTTGGCCACTGATGGTTAAAAAGAAGACATTCTTATCATCATTGGTTGGTTACTAAAATCAAAAAATGAAATGTAATAACTTTCTTCAATTGCAGTTTGCCATCATTCATTGTCATGGCTTTGATGTACATGAAGTTTGGCCAAGACTTACTGTGGTGGAAATATGTTCACATCCCACAAACCTTGTGGTAGTCCAGATGTACATGTGAAAGGAATATTTAGTAAGATGTAAGTAGATGGGGTATATGAGTGGATAAGGGAAATCCTTGATAGGGATAACATAATAGTGTAGGGGGACTGGAGGGTGCTAGAAGGGGACATGAGGGATAGAAATGTAAATGGGGATTATGGATTCGGAATGAGAAATGACCTGAGGGAGAAAGCAGTAAAATGTTGCCTCAGTTAAAATGCCATTTATGTACATATATAAAACACATGGTTTGATACTGATGAAAGACTCAAGGGTTTAGGGAAATAGATCATGTCATGGAAAGACAAAGGTTTAAGACAGGCGTGAAAAACTTTTGCAGCTTCTCTGAAGTAGATGGATGCTTTGATCTCAAGCCAGGGCTGAATGCATATATGTTTGGTAAGGTTCAATAGGCTAAGAAAAATAAAGTAGCTGGTAGGAAGGAAGTGGAATGAAGAAATTTTGAAGAGGGCTAATAGAAGGTAACACTAGGAACTAGTCAAGAATAGTTTACTGAAGACAATGGATTAGGACATAATAGAGAAATTGTGAGAGAGGATTATAATTGTAATATTGAATGGGAAGAAAAGTCAATGTATTAATGAATAGCAGAAGGATAAAAAAACCATAGATCATAGAGGAAATGATGTGTAAAATAGAGAAGTAATAAAGAGAAGAAAGTGGAAGGCTGTAGACATTGAGGGAGACCAGGGAAGGCATAGGGAAGTAATAAATAATTCCAACAAAAAAAGGAGCACAAGAGATATTCGGCGGATGAGTAACAAATTGGGAAGGTTTTAGAATGGAGAAGATACCTTGTACATTGTGCCATAAGGAAAAGTAATTATGAATGAGGTTGCAAGAAAGGAAACATGAAGACGAAGGGACAAAGAGGACATGACAGTATGATGCAAATTTTCCAAGTATCTCACTGTGGTTCTGTGGTTAGTTACACTATTTTATTACACATGCTACACTGTCTCGAAAGTCACACAATATTTAATCCTGTTCTCTGTACATAGTTATTTTTAAATTAAAAATGTTAATGTTCCCACGATAAAAATGGAGTTTCATTCCAAATTATGTTTATAATACTCGTAAAATGAAAAGTTCAACCTGAAACTTTAAATAAACTTTGAGTTTTGTTAAATAATTAAAGGCATCTGGAGAGAAACATAATTTTCATTAAATGGGTGAGCTTTAAGTGGGCCAACCTGGCAAGGTTTTTGAAAGATGGATCCCTAGGCATTTAATCCATAATTTAGTTGCCAAGGCTTAGCTAAAGCTAATATTAGCTAGCCCGTAAGAAGATATAATGTATAACAGTTGTAGAAAAATGCTATCCTCTGTATAACGTCTAAATTAAAAGAAATAGTAAGTCATTTTCACAGCTACCAGCAAATGAATTGTAGTTTCTGAAATTTTTTGAGTCAGTAAATTTTGTATGTTTTCTCGCATCTTAGTCTTTGATTAGTCCAACCAACACTGATGGAGAGAGGGAGATGAGACTCAAATCATGATTTGCAAGTTTAGAATACATTTTTCACTAGTAATTAGTTTTCCAACAATTATGTAAACCTAATGCATTATGTATTTACTTTTATAAATGGCCGATTGCACAAAAGTGCCGTAAATTCAAGAAAAATTTTCACTAATTGAGCATATTCACGTTTTGAGAAATGTTTGTAATCTTATCAAAAAGAGAATTATTCCTAAATGAGATGGTTTGAGCAGTGAGTGATGAAATGAAAATTAAGAGTCCATGACGTATGATATCCAATTGAATTTGAAATAGCTGCGGTAGGAATATTTGATAGCTCTTGTACTCACTGCAAACCCAGTAGGGTAAAAATCAATTTCATTATCTGAAAAGAAAGAAAAGATTACACATGAAGGAAGAAAGATAGATAAGAGAACAAAGCATAGCAATGGGTGAGGAATGTTACAAGTTATTACACATATCTGGACCAAAAATGAACAGTTCAGTGAGCAGACACTGGCTTGTGATAATAGTGATTGAAAAGCAATAGCTTTGTAATTCTATTTTATTAAAAAAAAAGCTCGACAAATGCCTGTAACAACAGAATTCACGTAAAAATCAAAAAATTGAAATTAAAAAAATAAAAATTGCCCGCAAAGTGTCACAGAAAAAACAATGAACACCTGAACGGCATGCAGTGGTGTGTATATAGATCCCCATTTTGGGTAGGTCTCCCTTGGCTACTTCACATTATAATCGCCCCCGAGAGAACTCCCATCAGCAACTCCAAACGTTTGTTTGACCCTGATGGGATGCTCAAACTCGTTCACAAAAAACAATTGCGCCCATCACAAGCCTTAATCAAATTCAGCTAGGTGATTTCTGCCCGTCATGTTTGCCTCTCTTTATTTCTTGTTTGTGCGAGGGCACTGCCGGACCTGGGAACATTTTCGCCTGACCTGTGCATCTTTAAATTGAATTATTTTTCTAAAGTCGCCTTAGAAGTCATGTTTGCCTCTCTTTATCTCTTTTTTGTGCTTGGGTTAATTCAGGGCCATAGCCAGGGCACTACACCTCCGATCGTAGATATGTTGAAGCATACATAATTGCTTGAGCAAATAAAGATGTTTCTTCTTCTGGAATAATCCCAAGGAAAGTTAGTTCTTAATTTCAAAATAAGAAGTTAAGTCTATGACCTTTGTACCATTTACATGTGCTTCTAAATTAAGGAATGGTAAATACTGCTTCATAGTTTTTAGTAAAATGATTTTTAAGTAGCTAAAGTGGTAGAGCACCTTGTGCCGAGTCTGGGGTTAAATACCAGTCAAGTCAATGGATTTTTCAAATAGTATATTTGATTTTTTAATTCACTTGTTTCCATTTACTTCTACAGGCTGTATCTCTGCACCCAATGGGAACTGTCAAAAAATTGAATTCCAAAATATTTCATTATAAACTAATTTATCAACACTTCAAGGCATAGAGGAATGCAAAGTTTTTAGGATCTCCTTTCCCCAATCCAGATGAAACTTAACCCTTTTAGTGCGGCGCGCCGATATATCGGCTTTTACTCCTCGGCTGAAAAGTGCGGCGTGCCGATATATTGGCTTTTATGTTATCGTTGTTAAATTTGAGAACATTGAAATATAAAAACTTATGTATCTGTAAACGTATAAAAATGTTGTGATTATTGTCAAATTTAATCTCATTAATTAAAAAAACCACCTAAAGATATCTAAAAAATTAACTACATAATGTTTATTTTTCCTAGTTGCTGCATTTCATTAAAATACCCTCCGCATTTTTCAACTATACCCCGGGAAGAAGGATAGCACTAAAAGGGTTAAGGGTAATTTAACAATATAATGATCACATGTCTTGTATACTTTGAAACTGTATATATTAGGGATCACATAGACTGGTAATATGACTATTTTAAAGGTTAGATTGGCCAGAAGTATTCCCTAATCTTAATGTTGAGCATGAATATGTTTAAATTGTTGGAATAAATGCATGGTAAATGAAACAGCACTTTTTGTAATGCAATCACTTCTGATATTTTATCATTACAATTGTTCATGGTATAACGAACAGTGTAGTACATGCGTTAAAAATCCCGTGCTGATTTCAAATTAATAAATTTTATAAATCAATAGAATGTAGTAAAATTTCTGAGCGAGTGAAATAAAAAAACCCAAACTTTCCTTATTCAAGTGGTAGAGTGATGAAAAAAGAATTGGGATAGTTACAGAAGTATAATCTATGCTTAAACTTCAAAGAGCTCTCAAAATTTGAAGAGCATACTAGGGAGAGGTACTCACCAAGAGCCATCCATAGGGTGAACCTGACGAGTGTAAGAATTGAAAGCTTGAATATTAGGTAGATGTTGACGATGACGGCAATGGCAGGAACAAACGGCAGGCCAGGTGTCATGAAGAGTAGTGTTTTTCTGCAAAAAATATGGAAAATTTCTTCATTGCAGCAGAAAATTCCAATCATCTTCCCTAAGTACCTGACTTGATTCCCATACATTCAATACCTATATGTTGGCCTAAATTTAAGAATCTCTTTTTGAAGACAAGCATTAATTGGTCCATATCTGAAAAGTTCCTATACCTTGGAAAATTTTTTAAATATAATTTATTTTACTGAATTTTGGAAGAGAAGGGCAAATATGTAGTTTTCATATTTTGTGTAACACTCAGAAATCTGTAATAATCTAACATCTCTATACTACCCAATACCCATGTCACATAAACAGGATCTCAATGAAGGCCCTGTTTACGTGACATGGATAGTGACAATGGCGAAGATAAAAGAAGATAGAAATACATTTGGAGTTCTTATAAAATGATAAAAATACATTTGGATCAGTATGAAACAATTAGTGAAAATGGATAAACAATGGAGCAAGAAATGAAAGAAAATTTGATAGGGAATATTTAACATTAGATCCTGAGTCAGGATGAAAAAGTCATAGTAACTATCTGCAGAGAATATTAGCGATGAAAACTTTGTAGAGTATCAATGAAAAAAAGTAAAATCTATTTGTAAAATCTCTTAAAGTCTCTGCATTCAGTACTTAATTATGTACTTTGCCCGTTCTTCCTGGAAGTCACCCCAAACTGACAGGGGTGATCTAGGGGGATTGGGGGCCCTTGGCGAGGCCTCATGACAAGGCCTTCCTTACTAAGGGATTCGTAGGTCCTCCCCCTAAATATTATAGGAATTTGCATGCCCGGAAATAGATTTTGACGCTATTCTGGCTCTTGTCTACCTTTAAAAAGTAAAAAAATAGCAATTTCGTTGGGAAAAATACAATGAAAAGAGGGAATTTCACAGATAATAAAGTCAAATGATGTATTCTCGTTGTATCATCTATTTAGTGAATTTGTTCCTAGAAACTGCTCTGAAATCTAAAAAACCTCTAAAATAACCTTTTCAAATAACCCTTTCAAAAAAGAATGAGGTTCTCTTTACTCTTGTGCCATCTTTATTTTTTTATTTTTACTATGATCTTTTACACTGAATATGTTGTGAACACAGCAAATTTATGAAAACAAGGAATTTTGTAATTTCCAAAAAACTTTGGTTCAAATAATCCGAGTCTTTTTTATTGTACCTTTCATATATGCTTCACGGTAGGCGCGATCACTGTGGGGGCCCCCTCGAGCTCGGCGATCGCCGACCAGACGACCTGGCCAGACCGCCCTGTAGATTCACTTATAGATTTGACGCGATGTACAGTGGGGCCGACTACATGGGGACCGAGCCCCCTCAAAAATTCGTTATGGGTGTGAGGAAAAAATGTGTCAGGCTTGTCGATTTTCCCCGGAGTGTCCAGATATCGAGATTCGAGTTACCAGGGTTCTAATGTTGATCATATGACTCTTCTAAAATGCTTAAAAAACTTAAAACTCACTACTTATAAAATTTCCCGGGGCAACATCTCCGGTTTGGGCCCCGCTAAAATTTTTTGCAAGTCAGCATCCCAGAGATTCACTAATAGATTTGACGCGATGTAATTCCCAGTTTTTAGGTACTAACCTGTTCTGAGGTTTTCTTGAGATGAGCAGAAGTATGACGAAGATCCCCGTCAGGAAAAACACGAGGAAAAAGATGGTGGCGCCCCTAGCGGCACCCTCTCCCGATTCCAAGGCGCTAACGCCGCACACCACGACGATGTCGAAACAGAAGATGAACAAATAGAGGATGCCGACGAGTCGCATGACGTAGAGGCCCGACTCCTCGGTGGCTGGGCCCCTGTCCACCCAGGGAAAGATTCCCGGACAAAGGTAAGTGAGCTCGTCCAGCTTGCGTGCCACGCTGCTGAAGAAACCGCCGAGTCGCCCTCCGGCCACGCTGCCGAGGCCACCAGCTCCGCCACCGGAGGAAGAAGCAGGTAGCGAGCCGTAGAACTTATTCTCGCTTCGGTCGGACACGAGGTACTCATCGGCGGCAGCGTTGTCGCCCTCCAGCGAGACGCCCACGCCGACGATGGGCGAGGCGCCGGACAGCATCGCGCCCATCCCCTCGTCGGGGTAGGTGTCGTCGCTGTCGGGTGAGCCCCGCGTCACTCGGCGTACGGTCACACGCTGCAACGCCGGATGACGAAAACAAAAAAATATAGACCCGTTAACGACAACGTAACTAGGTGTTGTAACAGTTCAAGAGAATTATGTACTGCATAAAACCTTGTTAAAAATGTCAACCTTTTGCGGAGAGATTTTTATTACATATTTGGAACAGCATATCAAATGATAAACAAAGATATACCGCACGATCATTTTATTTTAACAGCTTGAAGTCATATCATGGAAAAACATGTTGAATGACAGACAAAGATATAGTACTTCCCAGTTATTTTATTATAACAGCTTACAGCACGTGTTTCGATTTCCACACAATCATCATCAGGTACCAAAAAACTCCTAGTCTTGTAAACAAGTTTAATAAGTTTTTCACTATTTCCCACCGAAAAAGAAAAGGAAGAAATTTGACTTATTAAACGAAAATTTCAGTCACTCTCCTATCTTTGATGCAATCCCCTAACTGCTACGTAACCTCACTTCCATCCCCAAAACCTTTTTTACCGTGTGACATGACGCAGTTCCGGAATTTTTGGTTGTCTTTGAGATGTAATCTTCTCAGCTTTGTTTCTGTATCTCCTCCCACATCTCCCCTATCTTTTACCTTCCCCTCCCCCCACCGAATTCTACCTTCTGATTCATCCCACCCCCACTACTTTTTGGAGATTTATATATCTGCCTGATTTAGGAGGTTTTAGTACCTGATGGTGATTGTGTAGCAATGGAAATACGTGTTTACTCGACTTATTACGGCCCAGACAGGAAGGCCGTAGCCAAAAATAAGTTTGGTGGGAGTTAAACAATTGATAAAGGACAGTAACTTCAGAAGGGATTCTTCACGGGACGAGAAAAATACAGAATATTGCTCGTCAACGTCCAAAATCCAATATAGCATTACATTAATACATTAGCTACTTTACGATGCCGCGATGCTATTAAACGAAAACCCACATCATATCATAGGGTAGCCATCATATAGGCTACCCCACGGAACAGTTATGTGGTGAGGGTTTCGTGTTCTCAGGATGTTTTTAATACGAATACGCTTCCAAAGGAAACAGTTATGTAGGTAATACGGGTTTCGTAAGTTCGGGCGTTAAAAAGTCATTTTAGATACCTACCGGATCAACAATTTTTATGGGTCTCATGATATCAGGGGCGTTATGGAGTACCCAATACATATTTGGACCAGAGTGACTTCTCATGGGGTTGTCAGCATTGGCATATTGATTAGCACATTATTCCCAACGGTTTGTAACTGTGGGGTGCCAATGAAATCCTAATTAAGGGACCATACTGCTTGTCCACTGGTGAACTTATACTATGCTGGAATTATAGCTTCAGAGTGGCCGTCCATTAACGTCATGTGCTCGCTGTGGATGGTGATTACATAAGGGCGTCAGATGAAGTCAAATAACCAAGAGCTACGAAAACTTCAAATCTTTGGTGGGGAATACATACAAGCAATGCTGATGACAGAGCTGCGAAGAAATTAGGATTAATTCAGCATATTTTTGGAAGATCCTTGGGTGAAAACTTGAAAGAGAGGAGATACTCCGCACCTTAAATATCCTGAAAGCATCTAGGATCGGGGGCAGAAAGATTTTATCAGTTAACTAGCCACCCTGAAAAAGGGTGTAGGTCATCGGAAACTGCAACGAATGAAAAGAAAGCTTTACACAGCTTTGGCACAGATTATGTTGGGAGCCACTGGGGACTCGGAGGGTAAGGTTAAATTGCTGGAACAAGTAAGAAAAGGTTTCTTGGTTGAAACACTCGCGGGTCATCGTAGCTGTTGGGAATATTTTATTCGGATGTACCCTGCGTACTCATTCGGTTTCTTGACCTCTGCTAGTGACTTTTTCTTAGGGAATAAATATATTTTTCCCGAGAAAGGTATTTCTAATGGGATATGAAGTGAAACACTTTGCACTTTCTATGGTATTTCTAATGGTATATTATTTCTAATGGTATATTATCTGATGGTATATTATTTCTAATGGTATATTATCTGATGGTATATTATTTCTAATGGTATATTATCTGATGGTATATTATTTCTAATGGTATTTGGAGAAAAGAAGGTTGAAAGGGGAAAGGGTTAAGGGGTTGAATTTTATCAAACTATTATATTAAGTTAATAGCTAAATTATATTTTACTATTAAGATAGATTATTATAATTTCAGTGTAGGATTTTGTCACCTTGGCGATTACTTTGGCATTTTGAATGTCAATCGCGTGTCTCGAGGCTGCATGCTCCGTCATCGCCGACTTCAATGATTGTACCAGTCGAGTGGTACGCTTGTGCTCTTCATGTTGAGTGTGAGTGTAGAGGGAGGACTCAATACTTAATAAAAATTCTGGAATACGGCCCTGAATGTACACTCACATTGTTGGCGTTGGCGTAGTCCGGCTGCCCGACCATCTGCCTTCCGAGCGCGTCCCTCAAGTCGTCCGGCCGCAGCTGGTCCCCGTACATGGGTCCCGCACCCGCCGCCGCGCCGTTGGCCATCTGCGCCACGTGTTCCTTGGTAGGCGAGCCTCGGATCGGGGTGCGCAGCGACTCCGGCAGCAGCTCCACCAGGTTGGTCGTGTGCGGCTGGTAGCGAAGGATGAGGACGCAGGTGGATACAAGCGTGTACGCCAGCAGTGTGCCTGGAACAGTGACCCATTCAAAGTTTAACAATAATAGTATAACTATATTCCACTCATGCACAATTAAATTATATCCTTTACAAAAGCAGTGGAATTCATATACCTCACGTATATCTCTTTTGGGGCTAGCATCATCTATTGTTCCGACAGAACTGCTGCTATCAATAGGGTAACCAAGGGCGGAACTGGGTAAGCGATTTTTTTAAGTGCAAAAAAGGTGCTGCGCAAGTGGCATTAACTATATCTAATCCAGATATATTATAAGTTAAGCAACAAAAATCTGGACTTGTTATAATAATTGCCGCTTTTTTCGCGCTTAAAAATCGCTTACCCCGTTCCGCCCCGAGTTTCCCTATATGATACAATTTTTCTTTAATTCAATATTATGATTATATTTATTTTATTATCGTTTATGAATTCCATTTTTCTCCACCCTTTTTTCTTTACACTTTCCTATGGCAAAAATGATCTCGGCTTTCGGTCGCCTATTCCAAATACCATACCAATATCGTTGAATATAAGTAATTAGTCACACTAAACCAGTATTTTTTATTCAATTTCGGATTAGAATCCAATGATTATCATCTATGGAAACTAACACCCATGATAACTAACTTGCAATCAGAAACACAAGGCAATTACATAAACACAGAACACCTTAAATTAAGAACGTTTTGAGTTTACTTTCTCTGTAAACACTCTACTTCTTCATGGAACATAAGCCATTTTTAGGCAGCAGATGTGAATTCCCATCTTTCCTTTTTCTTTGCCATATTTTTTAGCTAAGTGATGAGTTCTCGCCTCTAGTTATCAACCTCTATAATCTATCAATGATTAAGAGGTTGGTGATTCTGCATCAGTCATGCTTTTATTAAAAAAACTGAATTGGAAGTAGGAATAGTTTGTGTAGGAAAAATATTGAGAAAAAGATAAAAAAAAACACATAGATGTCGAACTACTAGCACCTCTTACCTCTTAAAGAGAAGAAAAGAGGGAATGGCGTTCTTTTAAAGTGATTCCAAACATTAAGAGTAAACTTAGACATTATGTAATGAAACTGTCGGTGTGTCGTTTAGAAAACCCCTCACACCGGCACAAATGATTTTCAATGCCAAAACCAAGAATGCGGACACAGATGAAATTGGAGCGTATAAAATTATGTTGCGTGGTACACATAGGCCAAACGGGAAGATAATTTAAGGACATAGTGAAAGAACCAATGAGATTTTACGTTAGCTTAGGAGAATTATTTAATTAGCAGAAATACTGATTTAAAAAAAATTTGATTTTAATTATTAAATTTAGCCGTAAATTGCTAACTATTATATTAAGTTAAAAAAGTACTAAATTAAATTTTATGGAGAATTATGGTATTACCAATATTTGGCATGTTTTATGCAATTATCATTATTTATAGGCCCATTTCTCTCTCTCAAGGCACAGTCACCCTAACCAAAAACCGACAACACCCAACTCAGTCGTGGAAGAACAGGTGGAAGGGAAGAAGGGCAAGGGACAGCCTCGAATGAGTTACACAGGACAGGTTATGAAGGGTATAAAAGAGATGGAATACGTCGCTATTAAAAATTTAGTGGATAGGAGAGAGGAATGGAGAGCTGCGTCAAACCAATCTTGGGATCGTGACACATGATGATGATGGCGACGAATCTCTCCTATGACTCCTCCACGAAAAGAAAAACGATGAAAATCCAGTAATCTCGTGTCCTCCCCTTTATTTTAGAAATTTTTGGTGAAATTTAATGGCAAAAACAGTGATTTTTGTATTTGAAACGTTGAACTCACCAATGGACATCATTTCCACGAGAACTTCCAACTGAATTAGGAGAGCGGCGAAAGCGGCCGCAAGTCCTGAGATGAAGGTGGCAAGAGCCGGAGTTCCCGTCAGCGGCCACACCTGTCCCAAAATCCTGTAAAATGAACAAGGTAGAGATATAGAGCAGGAAAAAATAAACTAATAACATCAAAGAAAGAAGAAAAGAATATTTGAACTAGTGACTCCATTGATTTGACAAATTTGATGATAAGGGCATGATATGAAAGTGATAAAACTAAGTATTTTCTGGCTTACATTTTGGAACCCGACATAATCATGCATTTTACTTAAGAAAAACGGATATTATGATTTACACAATATAATTCCGAATGCTTTAACCTACCTATTTTTATTCATTGAAATCAACGAAAATTGTATTTAAAAATGATTCCAGTTTTCAGGAATAGTTCTGAAACTTAACTCGCATTCAGCAACACACACATAATTCAATATTTTTGCCAATTTTAATCACATTATATCTGTTTATTAAATGTTTTACGCTGAAATTGGCATACGATGAATGTGACGGTATAATATCCTCCAAAAGGAAATAAAAAAGAAAAAAAAATCGTGGATTAAATGTGTGAATGGCAAGGATTAG
Organism: Ischnura elegans; assembly: GCF_921293095.1. Lineage (NCBI taxonomy): Eukaryota > Metazoa > Arthropoda > Insecta > Odonata > Coenagrionidae > Ischnura > Ischnura elegans. Next base: position 55,841,083 of record NC_060253.1, read on the forward strand.
CCAAGATTACATCATATCAAGGAAATAACCGCGGATTATCCAGCGGCAAACCTTTAAAATAACTATAGAAAACTCAATATACTGTAGAAGGATTCTATTCTCGCTTTCAAATCTATCAAAGGTTTAAAAGTTTAATATCAACAGCCAGATAAATCGAGCTTAGAAAATAGTAGAAAGTTGCTAAATTACGTACCAACTGCATTACGTTCTTCCATTATTGTACCGTTTTATACTTTAGTCCGAAGCGTGAAAAGACAAGCTGGCTTAGAAAAAGGAGTCAGGGTTCATCAATTGGGATATCTACAAAACATAATTTCCGATAGCACACTTAAATTAAAAGACAATTTACAAGAGTTACCTCATAATGCCATAACAGATATTAATAAGGATATAAAGGGAGTTGAATAATTATGATGATGACGAAGAATCACCTCTGTAACCCCTCCTCGAGTAGAAAAACGATAAAAACCCAGTAATCTTGTGATGCTTCGTTTTACACTTTTTTGATGAAATTTAATTGTAAAAAAGGGTAAAATTTTGCATGTACAACGTTATACTCACAAAAGGACATGATTCCCACCAGAAATTCCAGCTAAATTTAGGAGAGCGGCGAAAGCAGCTTATGGAACAAACACGATTTACAAAAAAAATGTCTCAAGATGATTAATTTATGCTCTGAAACTCGATGTCTGGAGAAACTGTCGCGTCGGTTAATATATATTTACAGGAAAACCTAATGATAGAGGGAGCCAAAAGTATTGGAATAAATAACTTGAAAGTAAAATTAAAGGAGAGACAGAGGGGATTGTGGCCCAGAAAAGGGAAAAGTCCCATTCTTCTCATTCGGGTGTATTTATCACTAAACCAATCCCATTAACTGCGCTCCCGTCGAAGGAGCCAAATTACCTCCGAATATCCCTCTTCCCCTTTCAAGGAACCTCAAAAAAGCCTTTCGTATGCCGTAAAAGAGATCACTTCCTTCCCTTAAAACTCCGCTGTTGCCACGCCGCTCGAATCTCCGCGGCCAAAATGTCCATTTTCTCCATCAACACTTTATTACGTGTATAATTCGGAAATCCGAAGTCACTCAGATCTTATTTCTCCCTTCATCCTCGCTCACCACTAAAAATTGCGGCCGATTACAGCCATTTTATCACAGGTTCGCCACATGATTTCTAAAAGCTTCAATCTGCACAGAAGACGATGTGATCCTTCTAGCTTGCCTAAAAACATTTACTTCTCATTATCTTTTGCTACTTTATTATTTTTGCCAAATTCTATTAAATAATTTTCGTCGGTCTTCTTGGCCCACACTGAAGTCTGCATCAAGATCATATATTTATTATTATTATTTTAATTATTAATCGATATTTAAAAATGTATATTGTATCGTAGAATTATTAGTCGCGTAATACCCTTCTTCATTAAATTTATAAGTAGATATGAGAAATATTCTTTGAGTGGATGAAGTAAGAATCTTATGAATAATAAGCGAAGCATTTTTAAGGACCACAATAACATTGAAGGGTGTTCGGGTAAGTGTGGTGGCTAGAGTGGCTTCCTACCCAGTGGTTTAGAACCCGGGCGGTGGCATATATTTTTCAAAGACTGCCTGATCTCTGCTTGAAAGGGGAACATGCATGCAATTTCTTCATCATACATATTCATGTCTCGTTGGATAGACAATTTTCTCACGAGTCCAAATATAAAAGCCAAAACTCTCCCATTACTCCACAAAAGTCATTAAATTCTAACTTTAAGTCATGGAATATCGCTTGAAGTCACGTGACCTGAAACGACTACTGACGTCATCGCACGGTACACCATTCACTTTGCTAAGGGATTAGAGCTTTGATTGAAAGAGATCGAAGTAAATTATCATCATCAAGATTTTTAGTAGTTCTTCCAAGGACAAATTGACTTAAGAGGGATTTAAAAAGGCACAATACGACAGTTAACATTTGGTCGACTCCCTTATGACGGTTGATTTCCTGAAATTGCTTCGTCATTACCACGATGCATGGAGAAGAAGCTAGCAGGTAAATAATACTGCGGTTAATAAAAGTTATATTACCAATTTTTTTAAATATTTATGTATTGGCTAGTGAGATTTAATATATCCATCATACATTTAGTGAAATAAATGATGTAATAAAATGAAACGAATTAACAAATGATATAAGAGTGTAACGTAGATCACAAGAATCCTTCTTTGAAAACAATTTATGTCTATTAATAAGTGAATTTAACTTATTTTCATGTAAGTCATTACCAATCTCCCGAAACAATCATCTTTCTTTGTTTCAACAACGCCTTATCAACCCAGCGTATTAACAATCTGCGACAGCAATCATTTTCGCCAAATTTGCGCTTAGTGTTGAATATTGGTCGATGTCGGGACTATGTCCCGACATCTACCAATTTTCTACCCACTTCCTCGCTCTGTCATCAGCGGATACCGTGTCGTGACGTCACGCGCGGGCGCTTCGATGACGTCGTGTTTTCAAGCAGCCGATGAAGAGTAATTTTAAGCACTGATACCCCAGTTAAAAAACATTTTTAATTCACGAAAATTTCGGCGAGTACATTTGAGGTACGGATATTCACATTCTAGTACTTTAAAATAATTGTGCATTCTCTTCATTTCTGGTCGAGGGCATTTCATGTACAATACTCCGTCTGTGAGAGGAGACGTTTAACTGTGATTCCCTTGGCGCCATCCGTTAAGAGCTAGCTAATACCGACGCCGGGTTTCTCTCTACCCTTACTTCCTTACTCTTCCCTAAGGCAAAAATGACCTCAGCTATTGGTCGTCTTCTCCTAATACCATACCAATGCCGTTGAATAAACGCACTTATAAGTCATACTAAACCCAGTATTTTTTATACGATTGCGGGTCCGATTCTATAATTGTAACTTATAATCAACATACTCATAAAATTGAACATCAATTCATCATTTTTATCAGTTTGTCATAAGGTATGACATGACTTTCAATTTGAATTTCTTTATACAGACCAATTACCTATTGATACCACATCTAACATCTATCATATACACCAATTTTGTGCTGAAAAGTAGCGGGTTCAGTTTTTATAAACGTTTTAAAGTCCTCCGCAGATTGCAATTTATATTTTTTTCGAAGGTTGGTCATTGACCACTGTGTAATGATTGATATATCACCTTTTGCGGAGCCAAAATTGCAGTCGATCAATCGAAATATGGCAGTGTAAACATTCCTCAGGGCATTATGGTATTAAATTTGATGAAAAGTTGTACATAACAATAAACTATGCTCGTGCTTTGATGGAATACTTTATGGGGGTATCTGGCAAATATTTATTTACTTCTTACAAACTTTTCTCATAATTGCAGCAAGAATAGGGAACGCAGCTTCGCAAATACTTGTATATAGTCTATTTCTATCCCAAGAAGGCATTTAAAATGGTAGGTTAATTGATGTTAGATTGATTAAAGGCATTCCATCGAAATAGTTTCCTTTTAATGGATATGAATCTTACGACAGACTACTGATGGGTTCTTTTGTCTTCATACTTCTCAAATTTTCTCGAGCAGTGGAGAAATTTTCACTTGATCGTGCATTCAATAGACCACAGCCATTAGGATGACGTTTCAATGAAGTCCAATGTCGCCTTAATTAGTTTAAAGACGACGTGAGCGCATATATTTCCGGACCGAATCCTGAAATAATCTCACATTAACGAACCGGCCCGAGGGAGCATAGGGTTTTGAGTGAAGAGAGTGGGGAATGGCACAAAATTCGTGCGAAAGGTCACGTCTCTTTGCCCTTATTTACGGCGGGGAGAAAGCTCCTCTGAATGCTAATGAGGTCCACGGGGAAGATGAGAAGTCACACGATCCTGTTAAAGACGATCAAGCAGAAGACATTCCCACGGGACACACAGGGAAGGGGAAGCTTCCCCTCAGCTGTCGTATTTCGCAGGATGCGTGCAGTTTTGCTGACTAGTATGCAATTTTCAATTTTGATTCTCGACTTTCCATCACAATTTGGCTCCATTCCATTACCATGTGGGTCATTGTGATTTCCCAAAAACAATTCCCGCGTGAAATATCCCCAACAAGCTACAAAATTTGTAAATTTCATCAAAATTTGCGAAAATTCTCACAGAAAATAACATCATCAAAATTGACCGGATCATGACAAATGATTTTTTATATATGGAATTTTCGTAAAGTTTGTGCAATGCGTGTGACTCCGTAAAATTATCCGTGGCTGGTCCCGGTACACTTAGAATTTTCATCAGGTTATGGTGAGGCAGATTCATTTTTATTTGCGAATACATGAAAAAAAGGTTCAAAAATATTAATCTCAATCGGGCGATATTCGACCGTACAACCTATCGGATGAAGTAAGTACTAATCTAGAGCCCTTACCAGAGGAAAAATGGAAATGCCAACTCAAAGTTTAAACTCCTTTTTTTAAGGACACCCTATAATGGATAATGCATGGAAAGGAAAAAATTGAAAGAACGTAGACTGGAAACATGTTTTCATTTAATCAAAGCATAAATGTGATGATGCTACGTGAAAAAATTATATTTTCCTTGTTTGAATTAAATTTTATCCGAAAAATGTAATTATGAAAGCGATTGTGGAAGCTCCGATATTGATCAACAATGCTATTTTAGCGACGTAAATAATTACTGCTAATTAACGCTGGTATAGATATAATCGCTTTACACTCACAAGCTTTGCAGAGGTGTTAAACCTATCTGATTACCTTTGATACTATTAGGCCGAAAGGAAACAGCTTTAATTACGACAGCTTAATCATTCAACTCGAGAATTTCAGATTAATAGCCGCAGCACGAATCCCACAATGTAGTCAATCAGTAGTTTTACGGATGATAATAGCGCCTAAGTGCAAATAATTGTGCCTCACTGAATTATCTCAGGTGTATAATTTCTTTATTACCTTAAAATTAAAAGAAACACAAAGAGTTCTTATAAAAACATAGTACAACCTTCCTTAATAAAAAGATATGAGGTGTGGGCCTTCACAAAATTGACCCAGAAATTACGCACCACATACGAAAACAAAGGATACTAATTGGACCCACTTAGAAATTTTTCAAAACCAATAAAACTAAGATAATATAAGAATAATTAGTGGAAAAAATAGGTAATAAGACACAAAAAACACCATTCGAAAATTCTGTTGAAATTCTTTTATTTTGTATGTGAAATTTATGCTGAAACTTGATAAAAATAACATTTGGCATTGAATTGTGTGCATATAAAACGGACGATGATATGACATAAGTGTAAATAAGTTTGACAAGCCTATTGGCCAAGAGCCACTTTTCATAATAATATTTTTAATCAAAATACACTTCCTTGCATTTTTTTCTCAGGGAAAGGAACAGGAAACCCTACCTTGAGTGTATTCACACGCCGCACAGGGGATAAATCTAGGGTTTGATATGTGTATTGTTCAAGAGCCACTTTTCATAATTTTGCTTTCATAATATAGTTCTTTGCATTTTTTCCCGATTTATTTTTTTTGCGAAAATTCCTAAGTTTTTGTTCTTAACCTTCCATCAGGCGCAATGGATCAGACAGAGACAGCGCGAGTGTTTTTTTTTCTTTTCTCCGCGCTACTAGGTGGCATATACCCTTTATACTCATAGTAGTTGTTTGTTTTAACCTAGACAGCCTTTTGCTTTTCACATATGTGCCGACAGATCAGTAGCGAATTATTTAGCATAATTAAACAAAATAATGGTACAATAAAGCAAAATAAAAGCACTATTAGATAAATAAGATAACAAAATAAAGAAAAGTGATCTTATAGAATTCACACACTAAGATATATTACATAAAATAATACATAATAGCTTAAAGAGCACGTTCACTCGCACCTTGCTCAATCGAGGCGGGTCTTTATGACGGCATGGAAAGTGGTCTATGCATAGCACGAAAGATCTCATGTAAGTTTTTAAACTACACTAATAATGGTGCTTTAAACGCTAAAGGTGTACCACTAAGCCATGCTAAGAATTAATAATGTTTTTTCACATCTTCGCCTGTCAGACACATTAAGCCTGAACTCAGCAATTCCAATATTGCGCATGACGAAAGGTTAATGCGACGTCCTACATATTATAACCTATTTCAATCAATGCTAGGGTTGAATCGGGTGAGCGAAATAGCTGTTTCCCGTAAGAAATACTTTTCGTAGTCATAGAAACCAACTTCTCCACTCACTCACCTGAATATAAGGCCATCCTTAGCCATGGCGTACACGATCCTCGGCATGGGGAACATGGATCCAAACATGGAGACGGTAAGGCCAGCAAGAGCACCGATGGCCACCACGTACTTGCACTTGTACGCCCCGACGAAGCCAAACATCTCCACCAGGGCGGAGTCGGCGTCCACATCTTCATACGGCACTGTGAGATGGAAAGAAAAGGAAACTTATTGGTATAATCATGGGGATACTTAAGTGTTTTCATTAATTCAAGGTTATAATGGTAGTGGAAATTGAAAGAAGTCAATCAGAAGTCAACTTCGAAATAAAATGCTGTTGTAAAAATATTATAAATGTCTTTTTAAAAGATTAATTTGTAGTATCACAATGCCAAAATCAGTAAAATTCAGCCCATATTTCTTTTTAGCTCTCTCATGTTCTTCTTCAATGTGCACTTTATCAAGCAAAAGCAAAAAATGATCTTCCACGGGGACATTTCCTTCAACTTTTCCCTCCATCATATTTCTCACGTTATCACTGTGCCTTAAAACATACCCAATCCACCGGTTCCTTCACAGTTAAATCATTTCAAACGCAGTATTGCATTCATAGCACTAAGTATTTTATTGTCGAAAGAAAATAATTGGCTTTTGCCGTAAAAGAACTTCCATATTATACACTCGTCCTGATGACTTTTCGCTGTAAAAAAGCCCCTCACACATAGCCCTAGATATAAAATATAAAATTTCTTCGTCGAACGCGATCAATTTAAGTCTATTCATTCTAGACTAGTGGGACTAGCCACGGTGACAACTTTACGGAGTCACCCGCATTGCACAAATTTGCGATATTTCACAGAGGAAAAATCATTCCCTTTGACCGGGTTTCGAACCCGGATCACTTGTTTTCAAAGTTTGGGGTTTGCTCTTCGGCAGTGGCGCAGTATCGCACGACTAGGACTGCTCGTGGCATAATATGCTCAGCAGTTCAGACGATCTTGTCCGATTAAGTCCAAAATTTTGAAAGAGAGATTGACGCGTCGCGTCGGTCGCTTAACACTTTCTAACCCAAAGCTGATTCTGGGAAAAATCAATTTTCAAGATTTTTCATTTTGAAATCTTGAAAATTTTACACTCAATGATAACTATCCTGGCAGCTAAATATTTCGTCATTGAAATTTACTCTACAAAATAATAGGTAGTTAAGATATCTCGTGGGTAGAGCTGAAAGTTTAAACATTTTTGATGTTGCTTAGAAGCAACATTGGGTTATATATAGTTAATTGGCTTAGTACTCGGCCGGAAATCGAGGGATCCGGTTTCAAATCCCGGTGATATCGAATGATTTTCCTCTGTGGAATTTCGCACATAAGAGAATGAAGTCGGTTTTTAACTTAATTATTATCAGCTCATAATCTCAATTACCGATAAGGGTGAGCATCATGGAGGAGGTGACGTAGGCGGTGAGGATGACGACCAGTGATGATATGATGGCCAGGGGGATGGATCTTTTGGGATTCGTCGCCTCCTCTCCCGTTGTTGCGATTATGTCAAAACCAATGAAGGCGTAGAAACACGTGGCTGCACCCGTGAGAACCTGCAATCAAACAAAGGTATTAAATTAAGTATGAATTGAATGTATTGAAAACAGGAGATTATTGACGCTCGATGCCGATGGAAAGGTATCTATCAAAGAAGGCGTGGAAACTATTTCGTAAAATCAATTTATTTCTTGGAGTTTTAGGACTATAGAAGTAGGCAGACTGTGGATATCCTCACATCTCACGCTATAACTAATACTTGTAGTGTATCCTGCTAACTTATGTATTCCTTAATGCATGTTCATGATTTTTCCTAGTATTTATAACAGGATTTTTTGCATGTTATAGATTCACAGGCTTATTGCCTTCATAAATAGTCGAAAAGTTTTGCCCTTGCATGAACGTAGAAGTATTATTTGTTAGTATGCATAACATTTTTATGACCGTGTAGTATGCAAGTGGGAGATTTATCACCCCCTTCGAAGCACACTAGAAGTGACTCGCAGGGTATTACGTAGGTTTAGATAAGAAAGAAATACAGGCCAAAAATGTGCGTAAAAGGGATAAATATAAAACTAGGTACCTCATGCAACCATACAGTTCGCAGGGAAAATACAAAATGAATAATGTATTTTTTACGTTAATCCGATACCACGAATAAAAGTTAACGGGATAATTTTATACAAACGACCGAGGTTTCAACGCTTGGTGTCATTTTAGGTCTCAAAGCGTCAAAAAAACTGAAATGGCGCTGAAATAGTTTTTTTTTACAATTCTGATGGAAAGATCATAGTTTAATATCAATATCTGTCTCACGAAGAGAGCATAAATTTCTTCGATATGATACTCTGAATAAGTGGCAATTAAAATGCACATATCGCTATAAAGCATCGGTTACCATCACAAACCATTAGAATAATAAGCTTTCATAGCCACCTTGGACAATGGAAACGAAACCCTAGGGCGGGTTCGCGGGGATACACTCCTGGGGCAGGGACTGTAAGCGCTAGCTTTTCTCCTCTGCACCCAGAAGGGGAAGGACGGGAAGGAACAAGGAAGGAGGCGCCGCCGCGATGAGAGCCCGACGACGCCTCCGGGGAGGGGATAGGGAAGGAAGGGAAGGGACGAGGAATCCCGCACCGTCACAAAGGCGGGAGGGCCCTACTAACAGCGAAACCAAGCGAAACGCAAATTAATATACTACCAATTCTAGTGGATTTTCCTATGAGGACGAAAAATCCATCGATCGAATCGGTAGATAGCCACCTTGGACAGCTTTCACCGGTGTTCAAACAAGAAGCTTCAGTATTCACGCTTTTAGGAAGGTATTAGTATCATTCGGCAGCATTTTTATTTTCCCCCAATAACAACCCTCAATTTAACAGCACCTTTTAGTATAATATACAGTTTATTAGTATTAATTTGCCACTTATTTGAAGTAATTGGCACCCATGTGGCGGAGGGTTCTAGTCCTAGCCTGCAAATCCGAAGGCCACGGGTTTGAGTCCAATAGAGTTCGAGTTGGGGTCACTTACGTGAGCGACAAACTGGTCGTGGGAGTCAAATCCGCGACCCAGAAATCCCTAAAATCCATATTAAAGCGATCTAATGGGTAGGACATGGGGAGAGAGGAGGAGGAGGCAGGGATACGGACTCGCATGCACAATTAATGACTCGCTTATCGAACCGCGTTGTCAATGGCCGAGGAGAGAGAGGGCATGAACATACAGAGAGGATGACCATTGAGCTACATACACGGTGACCCGAGACCATCCAAGACTACAACCAGGGATCGCTATGAAGCTCTGCGGAAAGAAAGGCTACTTAGCAAACGTCGTTTCAATTGCTATTTGAAAATCATATAAAAAAGAAAGTAATATTAAGATGACAAAAACCATGGTTTCTTCTTTCTGCGCTGAACGGCGCATTGTTTGTTGAAGAAATGGATGTAAAATTGTATAAAACAAAATTAAAATTAATTATTAATTATTTTTAATTCAGTCATAAAAATTAAAAATTATTAATTACATTATTAGAAGTAAATATAAAAATTAAAACTACATTAAAATTATTAAAAGTTGAAATTAAAAATAAAATCTTTTCGTAAAATAAAATTATATATAACTTGGCGCGCTCAAAATGGCTGAATATTAAAGGGCCAAAATTGAATCCCATAAAACTAAAATTAGCGCTATGTTTATTTTATCATTATTAAATGGTTACAAGCAGGCCATTTGTCTCGTGGTAACATGATAATATGATGCAAAACAATTTATAACATAATAAGAAACCCTTGATCCCTCCTTCTTCTTTCGCTTTTTAAAAATATGTAAATTTTTCGGGAAGAGCTCAAATAGTTTTGCTGGTATGTCGTTCCAGTCCCTTTGTGGTCGTATTCAAGAAGGAAAACTGCTTTATTTTACTATATATTTATGCACACACATAGCAATTTCAGCATCGAAATGAGTCGCTGGATGTGGAGGTTTCCGCACCACTCGTTTGGAAACGTCGATTATAACCGTGCACAGGCCACTCACCCCGGACCAGCCGTATGGGAGGAATCCCTTGTGCTCGGACCAGTTGCGGGAGTCGACGTAGAATAGACCAGCAGTCATCACAAACACCCAGACGGCCAAATTGAGGGCGTTGAGCACGTTGTTGAAGGCCAGCGACTTCCGAACCCCGGCCGCCATGATGAAAGTCATGAGGATGGTAATGCCGAAGGCGAGAAAGTCCGGTGGACGACCTGAAGAGAGAAATGGACGTGTATTGATTTTGGGACACACAATTTATCTTAATTAATAAATAGTAGTGGGCGTAAATTGGTGAAAATCCATAATCGCATGAATAGAAGGATCAAGAACTTTGCTATTTCCACGTGGTAATTCATTGAGGCTGACTATGCTTTCGTTACAGCGTAACATTATCAAGGTGAAGAATTGGAGATAAATTGACAGTATAAATAGCAGAAGGTATATCTGTCAATTTTTGATATAATTGCAGGTAAATTGACAGATATACCTTCTGCTATTTATACTGTCAATTTATCTGCAATTCTTCACCTTGATAATGTTACGCTGTCACGGAACCGTGGTCGGTCTCAATAAATTACCATGTGGAAATAGCAAAGTTGTTGAGCCTTCTATTCCTGCGTAAACTTAATTACAAATTAAGATGCTCAGTAGTTTCAGCCTCGATAATGGCCTCGGTAGCAGCGGGGTACAGTCTAGCCAGGGGTCGGGGATTTAAATCTCGTCTGGGTACATTTTCTCCCATCCATGGCACGGATGCATCTGCGTGTTCATCAACTTAATTGTAAGAAAGAACTGTATATTCGTAAATTGGTTTAATAAATGAAGACGAAATCATTGAAATTAATCACGTAAATAAAAATTTCAGACTTATACTGAAAAATCAGAATGGCATATGAGTCACAATGAAAGTGATTTTGTTTTAAATCCACCCTTTTCATCACAAGGTTAAACACAGTCTATTATAATCTGGGTAAGGTTAATGAAATGATAGATGATGGCAAAACTGTATTGAAACTCGGGTCGATACTTTTATTAAAAGTGTGGATTGGAAACAAAGTGAGTTTCATTTCATAAATATTTTAATATACTTTTGAGCTCATGTTTGTGTAATACCTTTGTTCAAGTACCAATATACAGACCGTCCCACTAGTCGTGTGTCATTTTTGACCTCTAATTTTAGTAACTTCGCCTCAAGCAATATTCATGAAAATTGGCATACTTACGGGAAAAGGTCCCAATTTTTGTTGAGTGTAATCAACATTTTACAAATTTGACCTTTTGACCACACTCTGTTAGTATAAAATCAAGGTTTTGAATTTATCTTATGGGGTTTCAATGCTAAAAAAATCGAAATAGAAAAGTCTGAATTTCATTGACAAGTTATATAAGGAGTCATAAGTAAGTAAGGGAGTTACTATTTTTATATTTGGTTATTAACCTTTTTATCGCTAAACAAAAATTATATTTTATTTTATTTTATTCTCAAACCACCGGATACAGCTCTTACTGGCCATTTTACACCGGGGTGTTCAACAAATGTAACAAGTAAACGTACACAAACGACCATGCCCTGGACCGGGGAAACCTACCCAGGCGGGATTCGAACCCGCGACCTCTTGTTTGGCAGGCGAGAACGTTACCCCGCCGCCACCGAAAAATATTAATATTGGGTGAATTTTCTTACTACCAACGAATCAATGCGGAAAATACTCGTGAGAAATCTCCATCGAACTTACGAACTTCTCGGCAAATAGGATTTAAGTGTCTCTTTAAATATTCTCGAGTGAGGGCCATTGCCTTGAAGGGATTAAAAATTTCTACTCGAGGACATGAGGGCATCACGCTCGCGATTAACGGGGCAACATTCCGGGAGTTCTTGAACGCGAGAGCAATTCATTTGCGGACGTGACGTCCTCGAAATTTCTTGAAATGCCTCCCTCAACCCACTCAACTCTTACCCACTTCACACAATAAATTAGATTTCTCTCGGTAGCGTCGCGGATAAATATTCCTTCGAGAAAACGGAATTGGAGCAATAGATATGGTAAATGAGATTGAAGGCTTTCTGATTCTATAGTGAAGAAGGATGAGCGATTAACCAGGCAATAATGATAGTAAAAAATTAAAAAAGACAGTAAAAATTACATGACTACTCAGTAAATACACGATGATAAAACTTAATTAATTCTCCTGAAAATAAAATTTATATTTTCCTCTGATACTGAGAACAAGAGTGATGCCTCAAAATGTCCCACGATTATTCCCACGACACGATTATTATATATTATAATTAGTTCTTGAAAGAACATTTTTAAATTGAGCCAGTAATTCGCCAATCAGATGACTAATAATAGAGAATAATAGAAGAAATTTGATGTCTTGTAATCACTCGTTGCCACAAAGTTTTCATAGGCTGACTACAACGAGGCGTTGGCTTTTATGCTTGCACTTCGAATAGAAATTTAATTTCAACTAAACCATCGAATACCCACTACGACGGAGAAATATCTGGATTTTTATGAAATCCATTTGAAATGAAAGGAGGCGCTCGAAAAGTGGGCGTGGAGAAGAATGGAGAAGGTGAAGTGGGCAGAGAGGATGATGACCTGCTGGAAATGGTAGGTGAAGAGAGAAGGCTTCTTGATGAGATGCGAAGGACACGGAAATTTTGGATGGAGTGAGTACTGAGTGGGGTGGAGATGTTAAAAATAGTGTTAGAGGGAAGAATGTTGGGTAAAAGAGGAAGAGGAAGGAAAAGAATTGGGTTTTTACATAGAGTGACGGGAAGTAGGCGTTATTGTGACTTTAAAGCCTGAATCACACGACCATTTTATCACTAGGGTGATCACTCGCAAATGATCGTCGCCGGCAATTGTTTTTCGCAATCACGATCGCGATGAGGATTCCCATCACTTTTTTCATTACTCGTTCGGTCGCTTTTTCCGTCGCTGAAACCGTCACTAAAACCCCATATCAGCCAATAAGATCGCATTCCCGTATGGAGCGATTGCAGCACAACGTTTGACAATCGTGAGAACGACATGGGTAAACATAAACACGCTATACATTTTCGTGATGCGGGTCCTATGGCAATGAGCTGTGATATCGGAAGTGATGCGAAAGGCGACGGCGGGAGGGACCGCGTGATTCAGAAAAATGACCATTAGAGCGATCACTTTTCCCGTCGCGAAAAGCGATCGCTCTAGTGATCACTTTTCGCGACGAAAGAAAATGATCGCTTGATTCAGGTTAAGAGGGAAGTCCATAAATAGAGGAGATACGGTCAGAATACTTCGTAAATACTACTTGAAAACAAAACTTAGTCGGTAGAATAACTTAAAAGTAATTTATTAGTCTTTGATTTGATAACTGCTTCTGTTTCTGGGCCAGTCTCGGCCTACTGCGCAGCCATTATGCGCGTTCTAGCATATTTTTCCTATGAGGTATTGATATCCCAGGTGAAGAGTTGGGCAACCCCTTATACGAAATCTTGAAAGTGCGAAGGGCTCAGGAAAAGTAATTGGTCCTCCCTACCTGAATGTGTGATATTCACACGCCAATGACTTAGTATGGGGCGAGCTCTACCCTCACCTATCCATACCAACCTTCGGGTTGAATCAGTTAATGAGTGAGGTATAACAATAACTATTGGAGAAAAATACAGTGTGTCGCTATTGCATCGGGCTTTTTTACATGATCTAATGTTGACTTACAATTTTCGCAGCCTTGTAGTCGCCAGGACAAGGGGTGTGTAAATCTAACAGCTATGAATACTTACCGAGAATGGTTCCTACCGCGCCCGCAACCGATTCGCTGATGGCGCCATCAGCCAGCGAATCGAAACAGGCACTGAGGGCGCATGCGCAAGCGGACGTGCCAATGAGGTACTCGAGGACCATGTTCCAGCCAATGACGAAGGCGATGAACTCTCCCACAGTGACGTAGGAGTACATGTAAGCGGAGCCCGTCGTGTGAGGTACTCGAACTCCGAACTCCGCATAGCAGGCACCTGTGGATCAAAAGCGAGAGGGTGAGAGAGAATATAGTGACAAATAATGCAGTGGCGTGAAATATTTTTTCATTTGAGGACTGCATTTCATGCTAATAATAAGATAAATCACGCACACCATCATCATACATATTACAATATTTATGTGCATAGGATATTTGAGCATGAATATAGAAATTTGGAATATGAAAATACAGAAACCATTGAATGTAAGAAGAACCATAAATAGGTTATGTGGGGTTTATAAAGCCTTTATAAAAGAGTAGGGTTGGAGGGAAATAGGTCAATAGGTGGACTCACCCTGTTGCATAGGAAGGAACGATCACAAATTCGAAATTAAGTTCAAGAGAATACGGACATTTTGAAACATCCTCCCTGCCTAGAGGAGAATAAAGGAATGGAACGACCTACCTAAAGTTATTTTAAAGATCTTCCCCGCAAATGCTAAAAAATGATTAAATGTTCAACGATTCTAGGTTGATTGTCTTTGTGATTTACTATGGAGAGTTGGGAATTGAAATATTTGGTTCAAACTTCATTTGTTAGTTGTATCATATTCGAATCAATGCACTTTTTATGCTAAAGGTGTATTTTATGTCTCTTTACTTTGTTCTTAATTTTGTAGACTTTTCATTCATTTATTTAAATCTAATGCTGCCACCAGGCAATAGCCGACTCATAGCAATATGTAATATACAAATAAAAATATATTCGAGCAAGGCATTAGACATGACGGCCAGCATAGAGACCGTAATTGGTAGCTTGGAGCACAATTAAATTCAACCCTAGCAATTTAAAGACGTGGAATTGGAGGAGACATGAAATGGAGAGTAAATGGAATGCACTCAAAGAAAGAAGTCTTTCATTGTACCTCTTTCAGTGCCCAGCGGTTGCATTATAAGAGTCATTCGTAGCAATATTTATTGATTTTAATTTCTGGTGATTATTTTATATCACTATTGTATATTTTTTCCAGATGTAAAAGTGAATGTGGACATATCGCATTCACACGGTTGCCACGTCGCCGTACTCTCCGCCGCCGCCGGCCAAAACCGGAGTCGACCGCACGCTCGAAAAAACAATTTAAAATTCGGGGTTGCAAGTTGGTGCAAGATTTTACTTTATATTCACAATCTAGAAGCTTCATAGAACAACGTGGTATAAGTTACTTGGCGGAAGTCGATGATGAAAGAAAATCTTTGAAAACCCTTCAAAAGGAAGAAAAATAAGTTTTAATTAAGATGGTGTACATTTTACAGTTTTGTCAATACTGTTCATGAAACCACTGCACAAGGATAAAGTTAGCAATTTTCAGTAAAAATCGAGGCTGGCCCTTTTCGCTAAATTGTTCAACTTTGACATCAAATATATTGTTAACCCGTTAACGCCTAGCGGTACCAAATGGTACCGGCTGGTAGTGTAGTGCTAAATGTAACTTTTTTGTCATTTATCGTAATTTATTAGGTTTTTTGAGAGTTTTAAATTGATAAAAATATTTTTAATAACATTTTTCCGAAAAGTTTGCTATTTTGAAGCCGTAATTAACGCATTTAGAGCCGTTTGAAATTTGTATATTATCAACTAGCCCAAAAAAAAACGGAATTTTTAGACCAAGCATTTCGATTTTCTTTACTTACGCCTTATGTACAGTTAATTTAAAGGTTTTATTATGAAATTATGATTGTTATAACATGCATATCTCATATAAAGTGAAGTGTAGCAAAGCTTATTTGATGTGAGCCTAATTTGGGTTGTAATGATGCAAAGCATTTTGGTGGTACCACAGTTACCACTTATAGCGGTACCATAAGGCGTAACTATCAGTGGTAAAAGAAAAAATTTTGCACCTAATGACACCGAATTCCATTGATATTTAGGTACATGATCACCACAAAAATCGCAGAAACTTTTTAATTCAGGCGTTACCGGGTTAACGGAAAGAACCAGGAAAGAAATAATCTGGAAATTATGCAAAATTTATTTGAGAATATGCATGCGAAGTTTCAACTTCCTAGCTCAAAAAAATTGTTTTTGAGGTTTTGGCCGGCTTTTTTCAATTCTAGCCCAATGTGCGTCGTTTTGAAAGTTGCCACGTTAATTTGAAAAAAATACGGGGAGAAGTGTTTTTATGAATATTAAGTAGCAGCATAAAGTATTTTTGCGCCTTGAGATATTAAAGGAAGCAACTGGCCCATAAGTGTACTCGGAGAGAGAAATTTCCATAGCAGAACAATCATTTAGGTACCTAAACTTGACCTCGAACCGTGATCACCCAGAACCAAACTTTCAAAAAGTTTGCTTTGGAAAAGTAAGAGAACACATTACTTCCTCTTACAATTATTTTTATTTTCTTTCGCAACGTATTACTCACTTAAAATTTGCGCTGTGGTACTGAAAAATTTCAGACTCTTTGAAGAAGATCTTTTTCAACATTCAACTGTACCTTAAATACAATATTTTACATTAAAAACATACTGAGGTGAAAATTTCAAATTTCAGACACAGAAAAAAAGTCAATTAAAGTGCACTCCATGAGTCGTGAATATTTCATGATGATAACAACAAATGAAATGACTAATTTAAAGAATATTTTTAACTTTGCAGTGATCCCGCTTTGAATCCAGTAACAGTAACTATCGTTCTTAGGATATCACATTTTTAACCGTATATTGTTTTGGTGGAATATCAGGAGCTGATATTCCACCAAAACCATATACGATAGTCTTTCTTTCAAGGTAAAAATATGCAAATACTAATAAAAAATAACATAGTGACGATTGGATTATATTTCGTATCACTTAGTAAATTAAATACATCAGGGAATTAACATTTTGACACCTGTCTAAAATATGTTGACTTGGAAAATACAAGTTAAATTCAGAAATTATTCGAGTAAGTGGAGAATAAATAAATGAAAAGCATGTCAGTGCATGCCTTACTTAGTGACAAGTAACTTGTGTTGTTTTGGATATAAATATAGTGTCTGATATGGAAAGTACAGAGTGGGGCAGAATGGGCTCCCTGATTCGAGAATTGAGACCAATTTTGAATCTGCTCATCTAGTAATATTAGGGCTACTAGATGAGAGGATTGATTCGATGGGCGATTGTTGAGCGTTTTTGCAGAGGAGGTATCGATTTTTCGAATGCTTAGACCAGAACATTTCTTTAGCCATGAGTCTGTAGGGAGTCCATTCTGCCCCACTTATCTTAACGTTCCCTTCCCCTACTCGAGGAGCCAATCACCCAGAAAAAGGTCTTACAGTATGAAGAAGGATTTGGTGCTTTCCCGGCGAATGCTGTTGATGAAATCTTCACGGGAAATCAGCCGGGTAATGACGGTCATTGCTGCCAACGTTTCGATGGCCTTCTCTGCCATCGTCTTCAGGGCGAATGATGGACCTGGTTTTTGCCGGGCTAACCAGGTCCATCATTCGCCCTGAAGACGATGGCAGAGAAGGCCATCGAAACGTTGGCAGCAATGACCATCATTACCCGGCTGATTTCCCGTGAAGATTTCGTCTTACAGTATCTTTAAAACAGAATTTAGAGAGGAAGGGCCATCATCGCGATTGAGAGCCCGAACGATAAAACTCCGATCAGCGCGAGCGTGGACACGAGGTTCCATAGCTCCACAATTCTTCCGTTGGGGCTCCTATTCCTTGCGTTTGCTTCCAGGTATCCTGAACCCGTCACAAGCCATTGTCACTGGTCCACAGAGACGTGAGGCTTTTCCAGCGAGGGTAAAAGTTCTAGTGCATAATGTGCCAATACTGTAGAGTTTTGTTTTTAGAAATTGGTGCCGTTTATTCAACCGGTGAGTGGAGCGTGGATGCACACATACTTTTGGGTAAGATAGTACTTATATGCGTAGTATTACATACAAATGTAAACATAGTACACCTATATGAATTTCATGTGATGGATTTTCTCTCTGATTAGTAAAAATAAAACAGAAACAAAAAAATTAAAATAGTTCACTGGTGGACTCATTTTAATTTTTCATTTTATGATAGTGTCGGTGGCGGTGGTATTAACCCTATCCGTAAGTTCGTGGGTTTGAATCCCGCCGAGGTAGATCGTCCATATTTGGAGCATAGATGCTTGCGTTTTGCTATCACACGCTTGTTTTAGAACCCTCGTTGTAATGGCCGTTATGTGCTGTTTACGGGATAGAGGGGAAATAAATACAATAAATAAATATTTACTGTGCCATTTTCTGGTATGAAAAATTACTCTACTGTAACGTGCATAAAAACATTAATATTTAAAATTAATAATTTAATGTTAGCCTCAGAATAAGACGAAATTTCTACAATTATTTTTCATTGGCCAAAAAAATTGGAGAAATTCTAAGAAATACATGGTTTAGCATAACTGTGGGCTCTCTGCCACGGACAAAAGAGGAATTATGGGCAAATTCGCAGCTACAAGGGTGAGAACGGAAAGGACCTAGTGGGGGCAAGGTATAGCCGACAGAAAATTTCCTCTTTTTCCACTTCACCATGACGTAAATAAGAAGCGGATTCTTCCTCGAGGGAGATTTAGCCGCTTATCGCAAGGGAGAGATCCTGGCAGCAACAAGGAGCTGGGAAAAGCTTTGCTCCCAACAACCAAAATCCCATCAAAAGCTTTAACCCAATCATCCTTCATCGTAACCCCTCGCTATGCCATTTTATATCTTCGAACCTTATTCCTCGCGAGACCGCACAATCTCCTCAAAAGGCTGAAACCACTTGACCCACGACTCGGTCGTCTCCAAATATTCCGAATGAATTTAAAAATATTATAGACGTAGAAGCAAAAAAATTTAGCGGTGAATATGAATATATAAAGAAATAAAAAGTTTATAAATGATGATTTCAGGCCTTACAAAGAACCTTATATTCATGCCTACACATAAAAAATCTTAGGAAGAACCTTGCAAAATTTATTCTTTGATTTTCCATAAATTAATAAGTTAGCAATAAGTAAAGTTTAAATTAAAGTCACGATATTAACTACCATTGCCCGTTTGCAAAACTAGTGCCACAACAAAATTAACGAATTAATGACCTCATAAATTGGCCAGAGTTCTAGCCGAAATACTTTCTAATGTGAAATTCACATCTATATCGTTACAATTTTGCCCTATAATTCGCAAATTGACTAGCTATCACGAATAATAACAAATTATATAAGATATTCTCAATCCTATAAACGATGAATCAAAACATATACCTATACTTTCCATTCCTCACATATGTCGATTAAAAATGTTTTCAAGCAAATAAAAATGATTTTGTAAGAGTAATAAGACCTGATTCGTACGGTTATAACTTTTTTATTACGCATGCCACGGAAGATGGAATTTAACCACATAATAATAAGAATATAATAGTAAGAATTGTTACTGATTGCTGCAAATTTGAAAATGTTTTGAAGCTACGGAGGTTATACAAGCTCGTATGAACAATTAAAACTCTCAAGAGGCTGGTTGAACCCTGAGAAATTGAAAATAAAATAAAAAATTTACTTTAATAAAAAATAAATAAATTTTATTTAAATGACGAAACGTCATTTAAAGGAATTAAAATGCCTTTAAATGAATGCGCTATAAATGATAATTTCCTCAAGAATAGACTTTTCAAAAATTTCACATAAATACTCATATAAAATGATGAAAAATACGCTAATAACCGCTTAATCTCTATAATGATCTTAAAATCTCACTGCTAGTATCGCCTTACCCATGGGCTACATGGTGACGATTTAATTAAAAAAGATTTTTTTGCACAAATTCACCAAGAAGTATTATGGCTAAAATAGCAAAGTACGAACGAACTCCAAAAATTTTCAATCAGAACCATTCTTTATCATGTATGCTGGAATAAAATACTCGTTGAAAAAGATTCTTTTTTTGCCAGAAATTATTGAAATAGAAATTTTTTCTCCTGAACCCTCAATCCTATAGTCAGTAATTTAATGCAACTGGTCTCAGTTACGACGAAAGTATTTACTTTGACATGTATTAATAACGATAAGACAATCGCCAAGCAATAGGTGGGATAGGAATAAAAATTTATCTTGAAATATGACTATTTTGATATGGGTTCGATTCATTCATGACATAAAAGGAAAAAAAGGCCCATTTTCAGTTTTTTTCGAAATTCAGCCAACCGTTATCTCGGGGACGTGGTGCTCAACAGCTCAGAAACTCCCAACATCCACAGCTCTTTTCATCTCTTAGCACGCCATTTCATTTCACCAAGGGCTCTTGATCAGCAGTTGATAGTAAAAATACGGTTAGAATTTCTTGGTTTCAAGGTCCGATACGAAATCCGCCGATGGGGAAAAATCAAATTCCATAAATATTATAGAATGCAGTAAATTTCATGCTCATTACACTATGCATAATACGAGGAAAAAATATTCTCTAGAATAGGCGAAGAACAACAGAAGTTAACCTGAACAAGAACTCTATAAAACTTAGTTGCGTTCTATGATATTTTTAGCTCGAATTAGCAGCGATCAAAGTGTTGTATTATTCGTGGAAATAGAGGTGCCCATCCTTTTGTCTACAATCTATCTTTTCTGTCGGACCATCAAATGTAACGAGGTGCTAAAACAATGTCCTCAAATTATGTCTCGATAATATCTTGTTCTTTATTCTTTAAACAACTTAAGCCTTGGACGTAGCCACTTTGTCTCCACCAAATCTCAATATAATTAATGTAAAAATGCGTGTGATACTCTCTGTTTGCACGTAGCAGTTATTTGCGTTTCGTGCCGCTGGTCTTCACATTTCCTTTAGTTCGTTGATTACATCTTTCTACGCCGGATTGCATTTGCTTGACACGCATACGAAGTGCGGACTAACGTGTGCGATAACACCCCTATTCCATTATTTCTTCCCCAGACCGTCCTACAACATGCATGAAAAATTCGAGTGTCTTTGGGTTTCGGCCATACATATATCTCATAATTGTTCCTCACAATAGGCTAGAATATAGATTACAAATTGAATGTAAGTGACAAGAATACTAATGGAAATTCATTAGTCTGGTACCTGCCTACTTTGCATAGGCCATGATATCATTTGTGTAGCTAATTGTAATTGTTTGAGTTGGTATATATGATGCCATTAGAGCAATCAGTCATTAAGGTAATCTCGTAATTAATTGAGTGGTCCAAGTAATTTTAGCATCCAAATAATCATGCGGGTAATCGAGTAACTCACTTATTATTTCAACCTGATGGTTGGTTTGAATTGGTGACCTCACCTCATTCTTACAAGCAAATGCCACGCATGTGAGGTAGGCGGGACAGTTCCTTTCTATTTTCTTATCGTGATTAATTAGTGCAGACAAAATTGCGATTATATTACCCACAGGATGCTAGACAATTATTATGTTGAATACCACTATAACCACATTTGCTCGAAGACTCAAGCTCAAACGAGTAAAGTTCCAAAGAGTAAATAGATTGCAATCTGAGTTAGATTTTTGAAAGAGCCATTTGTTTTGATGTGACATTAATTTAGGGATTTTTAATTTTTTTATTATTGCCAATTTATTATTAAAAATATTCCTCTTTAGAAAGTATGCCATGGACTTATATGCGAAGAGGATTATTCAGCTTTGCATTTATGAAATGACTTAGACTGAAAACCGCCACAGAAATAGCTAACTTTACCGTTTCAACAAGTAATTATGTTTTGAATCATAAAGTGGTTTTCATTTCTTCTCAATGAGAATGCATTCATCAAAAAAGATAATATTTCTTAATTTTTTCGGAAATATACGAAAACATATATTTAATCTTGAGCAGCTACTGAAATCATTTACTGATGCATAAATAATCATTGAAAATAACAGAAATGATGCATAATTAATAAAAATGAATTATTGGATTATTTCGACAACATCAACTAACTTAATTCATCCTGCGATACATCTTCTGGACTGAAAGTTTTGCCGAAATAAGGATATGTCGTATCAGACCTTTTCGTGAAACAGATAATTCGAAATGGGATTCTCCTGCTGTTTAGAAGCCATGCTCGATTTGTTCACGTCCTCGGGGGAATTTATTTGATTACCACTGCCATCCAAGATAGCGGGCTCCAAGAAATGGCTTTCCCTTCGGTACACTTGGCACGTAGGCCACCTTAATGTGCTTGCTGGCCGATATCCAGGAAAAGCTCTCGTGAGAAATGAGAGCAAAATTGAAAGAATTGAAACAAATGCTCTAGCATGATGGATACCAAAAACGTTCATAAGCAGTTATGAAATGCGTGCAACTTACGTAGGAACAATCTTCTCAGTAACGATTGTACTCTCCATCAATTTTATTCCGGTGAAATTTCCTGGGTAATATTTTGACGGAGTATAAAAAAATTACAGGGGCACTACCATAAGATCAACGATGCGAGATGTGTATCAGAAAATCTTAAAGATTAAAAAAATGAGATGCTCTCCGTAGAGCCCTAGTGTGGGTGTTCATTTTAAATAAAAAAGAGGAGATTCATATAGAAAGAAAATTTAATGTAAAAGTACTTAGTATTTAAAGAAATGTATTCCTAGTACTGCAATTCTTAGACTGGTACTCTACAGGCGTCAATAAATCCCTTTCCCAAGATAGTTCCTTTAATTCTCTGGCGTTTCTCTTTCAATTGTCCTTATTTCTCAGCCTCAAGTACTTATCCCAGAATTTCCCCAGGGATAAGCCATATGCGCCGGTATAAAAGGGTATATGCATACACAGTCTGCAAACTTAATTTCATTAATTTTACTCTGCTTCCCCATTTTGAATGAAGATGTGTGTGAAAATGCTTATGTAAAAAAGCTTACACAAAAGATTCTCGCGTTTTATCATAATATTCCAACAGTTTACCGAAGATAATTTACGAAAATAAAAATTGACTCCTACAAAAACAGAGTACAAAACCGAGGAAATGGAGTTTTAGAGAGAAGACATGAAAATGTTCATTTTTCACAAAATACAAAATATAATGTTAAAAAAATAAGGGAAATGGAAATCCCAAAATGGAAATTAAATAATCGGTCGAGGTATGGGCATCTGAATGCTGAAGGTTCGCGGCTGAGCTTAAAGCCACAATTTGTGTCCATGGGTTGCGGATGGTGCGCTGACATCTAGATATAGAGGTTAGCTGCGAGATAAGCGGGTTCTATCGTTGAACGGGCAATTGTAGAAAAAAGGTGACGGTGTTCTTAGGGGGTATTGGTGTATTATTTGGTAAGGTAGGCCATTAAAATGATACCGAAACCTTTGAAGATGCCGTGTCTTGGCGACTGGGGGCCGCCAAAAATTAGGCCTCACATCACCCCGGGGGAGGGCAGCAGCTCTTCTTCGTATGTTCGAAGGTGGAGACCATATTGGTCGGTACAGTACGGTACACACATTTCACTACGGGCGTGGGAACATTTATTTTAACGGGCGTAGTACTGCGATGTGGAAGGAAAGGGGAAACCATCACATTATCATTCCGAGGAGTCGCAGTCATTCCACTCACTTTATATTAGAAATACGTAGGTGTATAATGACTAGCTTATAAGAGAATTGAGTGGAGAGCTGCGTCAAACCGATCTTAAGATTGTTGACCAGTGTTGATGTTGATAGCTATCTGAACAGATCTTTCGATATACCGACCGCTTTGTGGACTGGTATTCTGACGCACGATATATTGGACTAAATTTCAGACTCGATTATATTTATATGGCTCCGATTTTACGCATACTATTTTATGGACTAAAAATTCAAGATACGCCTGTATGTAATGATTTTTGTGATACTACTTTACGGCTGGGAGCGGTTGATATGCACAAAGAAGAAATATTAGAGCAGGAAGAATATTAAAAACGAGATATACCAAAGGAGTAATAGGAGTAATTTAGATGTTTGTTGAATTTTTCTGCATTTTGGGTTATAGTACAACGAAAAAAAACTCTTTCTTGCAGTGATTACAAATTCTTTAAAGGGAAAAATTGAGAGCGTCCTGCAGTCAATGGGTGTCTCTTTTATCAAGGGTGAATTTAGGATGTGTAGAACCCTAAGATCAATCTGTAGGTAACTTTCCAGGTCAACGACGTTCCAGATTGCACCTAGGAAAATTTTCACCTCTCATGTCATATCGCAATATTTACGTAACCTTCTGGTTAGGTTACTGGCGTCAACGATGAGCTCGGGTAGACTTCAGTTTATGAAGGCGCTAGATGATAAAACTCGTGCAAATGAAAAATATTTTTCTAGAGATAAAATAAATTCTCCCATGAAAATTATTATGCCATATTCATGGCTTATTACATTGGAAATAGGTACTTAATAGCGACAACAAGAAAAGACCACAAGCAATGGACGGATATTTAACGAGAACTTAAAACTTCATCAATCAATTAATTCATTTATTCATTAAATCAGTTCGAAAAATGTTAAAAATACATTATTTTGTTATGATTAAAGTAGAAAATCATTTTACTATTACCAGTATTACTCCTGAAATATAGCTCTGTATCCTATCGAATAAAATCACTTGCAAACATCTCCCATGACTTATATTTTACAGCGTCATTTAGATACAACATTACAATGGTGCTGTACTCTTCAGTAACGCCTTAAATGTTTTTCAGATACTACTTCGCGGCTAGGAGTGGTCGATATGCTTTCCTCTTTCTCATCTATTCCTCCAGCAGGCCTCTCAATTTCAGAACTTTCCACGTGGATATAAATTAATGGAAAGGGACAAAAAGAAAAATAAGCAGAGAAACTTTCGGCCTTGGCCCGCAATACAACCAGCATTCCCCTGCTTTCCTCCATCCACCGCTATCGCTTCCAACCCATTGTTTCTTCGCGGGGAGACACTCGACTTTCCGACTTCTTAAACTCGATCCCCTCCCGTCCTCGGTCCCCCACTCATAAACCTCAGCAGAGGGTGCTCAGCTCACCACTTGACCCCTTATTACTTTCCTCTTTGACACCCCTGCACACACAGGCATGGCTTCGCCAGCCAACCACCGCCTAAAGTAAAAGACGAACATCGAGGTGAAAATCCAGCCCCAATATGAACACTATATTTTACATTTCCTTCTTATTTTCCCGCGTACAACATGTTTTGTACGAGTTCGTGTAAAGAGTGTAGCCAGGGTAATGTTTCGGAGGGGGAAATTCACCAGGAGAGGGATTGAATTTTGGGCGGGCTCATTTTTTTGTACACAGTACTTTTGGTGAACGTATAGAATATCACGATAAGTTCCCCTTCTATGGGCTTTTCATCACAAAGAAAATCCCTTAAGTGTCACTTCCAGCTCCCGTTCAAATTTTGATAGGTAGTAAATGGATGCCCAAGAGATATGGCTTTTCGAGATATTTGCGGCGGAAAGCACTAGGAAAACGCCGAAATGTTCTCGTATGAAAACCATTGCGCAACAATAGACCCTTAAACTCCCTTGCTAGGGCGAAGAGCGCCGTGGAAGAGCACTGACTGTGTATTTTTGTGCTGTGGGTTGGATAAACTTAAGCCTTCTCGTCGTACTTTCCATCGCTAGGGTTGGAGCCCGTCGTCTCCCGCTTCTTAATGGCTTGTTGGCGTGTTCTTCAAGGAGAGTGTTGTTTATATGAAAACTTTCCCGGATATTACATCGTGATTTACCAGGGAAAATCTGATGTTCGATACTCAGGTAAATGCCCACTGAGAAGGAGAAACGTGATTAATTTAATAACGAATGGAAAAACCCTGATTAAAGAGCCATTTTTTATAGTGAAATTAGACAATAGGGACAACATTTAATTTAGTTCTCACTTGCTTCACCATTTGTAAATTTTCTGCATTCTCAATGGTTTAGGGCGTTAGACATAAAAAAGTAGCCTTATTAATACGGGGTGAATTAAATGGCACCAATGTTTTCAACCATTCATAGAGCCTGAACTGAGGAATAGTAGGTACAGAACCAAAATTTGATTTTCCTAAGACGTTAAGACGCAATTTACCTAACGTTCATGAATTGAAATTTAAAGATTTATAAAGCTGTTTCCACGACTGTTGATATTTTATTAAAAGGTACTCATCTCGAAAAAATAGTATTTCTTCCATACCATTTTAAGTACGGATTTTCATAAGCTTTCTTTTCTCCAACGTGCCTAAGGTTTCTATAAAATGCAATAGAGTTCAAAGATCAGACATGCACGGTATTTTCAAAGCTCACATAAATAAAATGTCCAATTTTGACAACATGAGCTAAACTGAAAAGTATTTTTAGAAAAATTTCCAAGTAAAAATTTGCTGAAACTGTGAACATTAATGTACACAAAATATAATGAAGAGACGAATCGTATTTATGAAGTAGACATTAATAAAATGGAAAACCACTTCGAAAAATTAATGCATTATGGGACACTTTGAGTAAGATACTTCATCAAACCATTTAAAAAGGAAGAGCGCCGTTTTCGTCATCTGGAGAAAAATTTATCAAAGGAAACCTTGCGATCAAAGGCTCGTCCAATTTTTCCTTCCATCAATCGGCAGCTCTCAATTACGACAATGTAAACATTTCTTTTTCAGTTTTCTCGAACTCTTCCTTGATTTCTTCAATCAAACTAATAGGTAACACTTCCTCCAGCGAAGGGTTTTATCTAACAAGAACTTCCTTGAATGCCTACGTATAGCTCGTCTTTCGTCAAAATTAGTCTCTACTACATAAAAATCAAGTCTACTATCGTTCAATAAATTGTTGAAATTTCTTTTTTGCAATCAATACCTCTTTGCGCTTAAGGTTCATTTGGAGCCGATAATTTTTTTTAAATGCCGGTGGATAGCAATTTCTTAGTATTTTATGATTACCAGGCATTAACATCGATTAAAAAACACATAATTGCAATATATGAGGATCCCAAGCGCTGACAGGTATCTATACTTATCGGGAAAAAATTTCTATTATTGCAAACGAAAAACTCAAAACAAATACTTTCAGCATAATGTGTTGAGAAACAATTTGCTTTCATGGATGAAATCCACTGATTGCAAAAAGAAAAATAAGGGAATAAAGTATGAAATGAACTTTATGATGGTTAGTTATTGGAACTATTGATTATTCAAGATTGTCTCGGTCGACAATGGCAAGATAAAAGTTGTACAAACTTGGTTTCATTGTCAATGTAAACAACTCTCACAAAAATAAGCGTCTAGTGACTATTTATGTGTAATAAATTGAGAATTTCTAATATTCATTATGATAATCCGCCATATCCAGCCTGGAACAAGTAATTTCATAGCATCTGAACTGTCAATTATCCAAGGTATAAAAATGGGAAAGTTCGGAATATGTAAACGATTGATAGGACCGATAAATTAAAAATGCGACACTTGAGTATTCACTTCACCGAACGACAGCCAAATTTTGCGGAAGGCTGCTTTGTTTCAAAACAGTTTTCAGATGATAGGGGTTTGAGTCGAATTAAAACAGTCGACGGGACTCGCGCATAGGATTAATATGATAACTACTCATGCATAAAGACCACCACTACCAACCTCACGCCGCGAATCGATTGACGGTGAATTTTTGTTTTTAACAAACAATATCGCTGTGATCAATTTCTCCAATATTATCCCTTATAGAGTCATAAAACCAATTACGTCAGTCATAAAACCAATAAAACCAATTCTCGCAAAATTACGCAGTAAATTAAGGACAGGGTCATAAAATGGCACAGTCCCTCAAATATAAACATTTTTTGAGCCATATCACTCATATTAGGAAAGATAAACGTAGTTTTGTACAACTAATAGTGCACATTTTATTGAGTTACAGCAAAAAACCGCTTAAATGATGGATATATTTGACTTAAAGTGTGGTAAATTTCATTTAATGTTGTAAGAACTAGAATTAACGTGATACAATGAATTTATGCGGCATATAATTTCATGTTCAAAGGTCCGTATTTCACTGCTAAATAATTACGATTCTACCTCGAACAATTTTTGATACCACTTCTTCATTACAGCAAGGGATACACTTAGTGGCGTTTTGGCCGTTTTGGATATAAAATATCATAGCCCTTAAACAACTGCTCCGAGGATACAGTGGAATCTTAATTTGACAAAGAGCAGCACGGGAGAGACGGGGCAAAGAGCATTCTATTTTTTTTTACTGAGCATGCACATTGGCAGCTTCATAAGATAGAGGTGTAGAACAGTGGCGCAGCGAGGCGGGAGTTTTGGGGGATAAAACCCCCCCATAACTCGGTAAAAAAATGGAAATTTAATCCATTGAATAAATATTACGTGTATAATAGTGTAAGGGTTAATAAAATATCCCTCAGAAAGTCGTAAAACTCACCATTTTGAACCATTTATCTTAAAAATTTTCTGGGAGAGGGCACCCGCACCTCCCGTATTCCATTCCCCCAGTATTATTAGCACCTAAACCCCCCTAGCCTTAATTCCTAGCTGCACGCCTGATGTGGAACATATAACGATGAAAAGACAAGATTGCACGAATAAATATTTTCCAAGAGGCAGGATGTAAACACACAGACCAAAGAGTTACGAAATTCTACTTTCTAAGATAGGATTTTTGGCTAAAGAGCCCCATTTAATCAAAGCAGAGAATTGTGAGTAAATTGATGGAAATAGCTATGGAAATCGAAATAATGGTTAACCAATATCTTCTGACACTAAAAGTTTGCAAGTACTCAAAACTTTCGTTCATTTAAAACATTCCATAGGCTACTAACACTTAAGGAATCCATATGCATTATTACAAGTAGGTACATATTTTTTTCCAGTTGAATGCATAGTCCTATAATATGATGACCGAATCAAATTACTTTTGCATTCATCAGTATTTAACCTGTCTTTTTCCTTTCAAAATTCTTGTCCTCATCGCATCAAAAAATCATACTTTTCCCCGTAAATGTGATCGTAACAACCCTAACTATCTTATCATTATATACATAAACTATACCTTATTTTACCATTAATTGTATCTATCAACATACATATTCCCTACATAAATGTGCACGTCCATTCTTACATTTATTCTGAGTCATCAATTTTTGGACTATTAATAAAAACCAATCCATTCCACTCAATCCGACGCCGGTGAAGAACTAATCGCACGGCACCGTGGCGGCGGAAATTATCAGAACTTAGAGGAGGGCTCAAACCGTGTAATCGGCCGAGAATCAATTATGCGGAGGAGATGAGAGCGGTCGGGGTGCAGAGGCGAGGAATGAAAACAAGTTGGGTCAAAAGGAGCAAGGATGCTCGCTCATTCCAATCTGGCTGGCTGGGGAAGGGAAGCCCTGCCGATGATGTCTTCGCGAGCGCCACGAGACACGGAGAATGGGTTCTCGGGTAATGAGTGAGCTGGGGGAAGCGGATCAGACGCGCCGGGGTGAAATAGGGTGCGAGGAGGTTCGTCAGGGATCACAAAAGGAAGCATCGGTGCGTCTGATGGGGTACATCAATGGGATGAGAAATGGAGGGCGAAGTTGAAGGAGGGAGGAGTTTGAATGCAGTTTTTTTTTCTCAAGCTACCGGTGGAAGGGAAAGAAAAATTTGCCCCGTGGAGGGAGTTAATAAGGTTTCTCAGAACATATAGATGAATCCCACTTTTTTATTTATTCCGTTAAAAAACACATTTTTCAAAGAGCATATCCATAGTCAAAGTTAGCCAAGCTAGGGTACTTATCATGTAGAAATCACAAGATAGTTGATACCACATTGGCGACAGACCTATACACTAATGAAAAGACGACTTTGTTGACTTCCACTGATTTATTTTCTTGGTACGACATGTTTCGATCCATTGAGGTCATTTTCAAGTACATGGAAAGTACATGGTACTTGAAATTCTACAATTACATACAATATACAAGTACATGGTACTTGAAAATGACCTCTATGGCTCGAGACATGTCGTAACAAGGAAATAAATCAGTCGAAGTCAACGAAGTCGTCTTTTCATTTATGAATATCAACTTCCACATAGTTGAGCCTGATATCATTGAACGTATGGCAAACCTATTGGTTTGTATAATGTATTTTTAATCAATTTTGAAAGTTAATTTACTTATCGAAGGAATTCACTCAAGATCGTCGGCCAGAAATGCAAGGGGAAGCAGGTTATAAGGGAGTGTTCTGGAAGGCAGGTTCTTTTTCCTATGTTTTACCCACAGTGAGTCAGAAACTTACCCCACTGATGACACAGATATACCTTTCAACTGAATATTAATATATATTTTAGGGAACCAATAAGAGCATATGCAGTTTTTTGAGGTCATCAGGGGAACGTCTTAGAAATTCGTTCAGTAGAATCATTTAATAAGGCTTACTAGGATCAAACTTCTTCGATAATTGCATATTTCTTTTCATCAAATAGGATCATATGTCCCAATTTTTATTTAAAATTTTTCTTTTATGAGAAAATCATTAAATTATGAACTTATAAAAGAGGTAATGCAACACATAATGGAAGACATGAGTGCAAGAATGAGATGATAACCAAAAGTGAAGTTTCGATGTAAATGAGGAACAAATAATGGTTATTGTACTCATATCAGAGAGTGGAACGTAAGTTTACAACAATTATGAACTTATGTGGGCATTATTGTTGAAAATAACAATGTCTGCAGGTAAAGTGGAGGAGAGGGGCTTCGGGTGTTTTTTGAAATCTTAGTTTTGCACAATATTGGCCAATATCTGGTTCCTGTACTCAGATATTTAATTTTAAATATACTGACTTCAACATACCCATAGTGAGTCAGGAAATTAAGTAACATTCCATTTAAGTTATTAACAAACACTGATTTCGACACTTTAAGCGTCATTTTCATGGCCAGACTGAAAAATAACAATAATTGATTATACGTGGAAATGAAAAGTGCTGATCAGCAAGCAGCGTCCTTATGCAGAATCACTAGCATTGATTTTTCATTTCCCGTCGGCAGAAAATTTACGAAACAATACTTCTGTACCTCGGAGATAAAGGACACAATGTCCGTTTCCCTAATTTTTTAGGAGAGCAGTTTTTAGAATTAAAATAAATTTTAACCGGTAGCACTAGAAGGTTAGGTTGTCATACCAATAAAATTCTGGAATTAAAATGTTGTAAACTTTTTACCTAACATTCCAGTAATTACTGGTTAAATAAAAAATATTTAAAATTGCTCTCCTGAAAAATTAGGTAAACGGATTGAGTGTCCTATAACTCTGAGGAAAAGAATTGAGTTTACAATCCAAGATGTATACCTGAACCGCGTTAGAAAATGCTCACAGTTTTTTTACAGCTCTGTTTGGTCTTGAAAGGCCGCCAAACTTCAAAACAGTTGAAATCGTTGACAACAAAAATTATAGTTCCGAGAAAAATGAGAAATAAGTTATCGCGATTGCTCCTCGAAACTCACACCTCAGGTCGCAAGAGTTTTTCGGAATATATCAATGAATTTGTGTGTGACTATATATTATACATCTTCGATCCATATCGATGGCTAAGTTATAACAATACGTATCTCAAACTTTGACAGGTACCTTAAACAAAGTGTAATGACATTTAAAAAATGAAATTCAAGCAAAAAACAACTCATTGTTTGCAAATGTATGCTTTTTCAGTTTTATGAATTTTTGGTTTTTAATTTCAGTGCACAATTAAAAATGTAAATCTTTTGCTCTCCTGAAAATTTTCTAATTTTGAGTTACGTGTTGTTAGAACTTAGCCATCGATGTGTACCTTACGATGACGTGCCACGTCGAAACCTACAGTATTTTTTACGCGGAATTATACAAATTTATATTTCATTATGTAGTAGAATTTAATTTTTCAACAATGTCGGCTGACTCTATGTGAAACTTAATATTGAAAATAACAATGTCTTCTGGTATAGGGGAGTAGTGGCTTTATGTTTGTGGAAATCTCAATTTTGTAAAATTGGTCTTTTTTTGGTCCTTGCACTCTGGTTTTTCATTATAAATAAACCATATCATTCCATTAAAGTTATCGATGAAAACAGATTTCGACGTTTTGAGCGCCATTTGCATGGTCATTCAGAAAAAGGACAATAATTGGTTGTACAAGGAAATGAATGATGACTGGAAAGTTGCGTCCTTTACTCGTAATGATTTTTGGTTTTCCCTCTACGGATAATTTAAAAAACAACAATCGGAATTGAAATCCAAGATACATATATATAATAAGGATTATAGTTATTCTTACAGTTCTGTTTGACCTAAAAAAAAGCCGTTCGACTTCAAAACAGAGAAAAGAATAAACTGAAATGGTATTTTAAATTATATTTAAATCAATGTCGATATTTTATTGGTTTCTCGGAGCAATTTCCACAAGCTCGACGGTTTGAATGTAGGAGGCAGAAGAAGGCTATTTGGGCGTGATCGGTCCGAGGCCTCTATCTTCCATTCCGGGAAAAATAAGAAAGGGCCTCGGTGTGGGATGTGTGTTCCAGGCAGCTTTCCGAGCTCCTTCCAATCCGCCGCGGAATCATTCCCCAAGGGGGAGGAAATATTATGGAGGATGACGGAGAGAGAGAGGAATGATGAACGGAAAGGGAAAAAAATAACGGAAGAAGAATTAATTTCGTCGGTTTTCGCAGAGAGAGAAAGAAGAAGCGGTAGTGATTGATGCCCGAGAGGCGAAACTTCCATACAGATCCCTTCTCCCTTCCTTGATGACAGGATTGGATCCAAAAAGATTCAAACAGGGGTAGGGAAGAACAAAGCGAAAGATGTGGGGGGAATTGGAAAGTCGTAAAAAAAACTGGAAGGTATGACGGGGTCAATATTGGCTATTGTGCAAATACATGTATATAAAGAACCGAAGTATTTAGGAGAAAATTTTCTCATCGGGTAATTCATTTCCAAAAAGGGGTTTCTTAACTATATAATTAAAAATTAAGCCATACAGTAATTAGATGTGAAGTAACTCGGCCAAATCAACTGAAAATGACAGTAGCGATATTTGGTTGATGGCTTGGGAGCAAAATTTCCATGCGGATCTATCTCTTCGCTTTTCCTATTCAACACATGATAGGATTGGATCGAAAGACATTCAAACAGCAGTAAAGAGGAAATAAGCGAAATATGTAAGGGAAATTGGAAAGTCGTAAAAAACTGGAAAGTACTACGGGATCAATCTTGGTTATCGTACAATCAAATGTATAGAAAAAGCGAAATATTTAGGATTAAATTTTCTCATTGGGTAATTCAGCTCATTTCTCATTTTTTTCAT
This sequence comes from Ischnura elegans, assembly GCF_921293095.1. NCBI lineage: Eukaryota > Metazoa > Arthropoda > Insecta > Odonata > Coenagrionidae > Ischnura > Ischnura elegans. Next base: position 55,874,632 of record NC_060253.1, read on the forward strand.
TAATTTTATTATTCAACTAACGACTGGAATGGATAAAAAAATTCAAACAGTGGTTAAGACGAATAAAGCGAAAGATGCAGGAGGAGTAGAAGAAAGTCGTAAAAAACTGAAATGTATGACTGGATCACTCTTAGTTACCTACTGGTACAACAATATGCATCGAAAAAAAACATGAATTTAGGATAAATTATTCTCATTGGGTAAATCTGCCATTTCCAGCTTCTTTTAAACATAGGTATCCTTCAACATTACGTTACGCTACAATTAGATTGGAAGTAACTTGGCCGAATAAACTGGGATTGCCATACCTCCACTGCACAAACGCTAAAAAATCGCCCACCGAATCAAATCCGCTCATCTAGTAGCCCAACAATATGAATCCACTCAGCTGGTAGTTATGCCTCGCTCAGTTTACGATTGTTCCAGCAATCGTTGGAACTATCGTGCATTCACACAACGATTGTTAAACCCTGTGCTGCCCTCTAGTGCTGACGGCTAAATTGAACGAGAAATTGACGGTTAGCAAAGCTGTTGAGGTAGGGTCAAGATTTTACTGTGTTCAACGTGTATTTAGCGAATAATTTTCTTCTGCCCATATTCTTCCTTGCTTGGACAAATTCATGAAAAAAATAGAGCGAAGAGAGTTTCACGAACTTTTCGTCTTTCTCTTGTCGCTTCCTTTTTCGGTCTCCCAGCGCCTAACCATCGTAAAGTGGCAACGTTCGGAACTACAGTAACTATTGCCTCTCAATACACTCTCTCGAGTGTATTGAGAGGCAATAGTTACTGTAGTTACGGACACTCTCCGTTCAGGCATGGTCATTTAATGAAGCCCTTCCCCGTTGAGGCCGGTAGGGGTGCCACCTATCCTGAAGGGCAAGTTTCCTACGTATCTGTATACGATACTTCAGTAATTATGAACTAATTTATGGCAAAGATGAATATAAACACATCGACAGTGGTTACTAGTTAACAAGTTCATATGCACTTAACATCTTATAGCGAAAAATACCTAGAAATCGTTCTCATATGTGAGTATTAATCAAATGGAAGGCGTTGGATTTCAGCTTCGTCTGCTTCCATACCTTTGTAAAATCAGTCACAGGCATAACGAAAGATTGTCAGCAGTTAAAACCTTATGTAGTGAGGAAAGGTATTTTTAAGGAAATAATTATTTATAGCTATCTTGTGGTAAACGTTAATATAAGTTGTCATAGAAGCTACGTGCGCACCATTGCCTCTGAGCCCATCGGCATGTTTCCACGGCCTTATAAGAATATATATGTTATTCCTTGCTTTCAAACACTATTAACAAATATAATATCAGAAACGCAAACGGCTTGAAGTGACGTATGTTAATGTTTTTAATCTCCTGAGTCTCGATCAAGTGATAATAATAATGGCAGGGTACAGCAAACCTAAAAAATGATTCTATCCTAGGGATGTTTTGCGGGTATAGAATAGGCATATTTAATCGTTGAACAGGGTGAATAATTTCCGGAAGTACCATTATTACCGTTAAAGGCTATTTTATAACGATGCTTGCCTACTCACCAAAGGAATAATTTGAGATTTAAGGAAGTAAAATACCATATGAAAGATAAGAACGAAAGAGATTTTGCAAATAATTTCCGAATAAACTTCCACGAAAACAGTGCTATGGATATGCCAGGACATGCATTTACACTGCTAGTTCGGCCAACAATAGTTAGGACGATCGCTCGGACAATCGCAATCTGAACGAGGCATTACCTAAGCACAAACGCTTATCTCCGAAGCTTGGAGAATTGGAGGTGGGCATTTATGCTTCGCCCACTGCCAGCTGAGCGCATTCGTATTGTTGGGCTACTAGATGAGCGGATTTGATTCGGTGGGCGATCGTTGAGCGTTTGTGCAGTGGAGATATCGAATGACTATAAAATCACTTATTTTTCGATTTATGATTGATGGCTGAGAAGAAAACTTCCATACATATCTCTTCTCTTCAACAATTTCCCCTCCTCTTCAACACATGATGACATTGGATCAGTGCAGATTCAAACAGTGGTAGAGAAGCACAAAGTAAAAGATGCAGGAGGAATTGAAGAAAGCCGTAAAGAAAAAATTGAAAGGACTGACGGGGTCAATTTTGATTACTTGTACAACCAGATACATGGAAAAAATCGATACATTAAAAAGAAAAATATTCTCATTGGGTAATTACACTCCAACTAAGGTTTTTTCCCTTATCTCCTTCAGTATTACTTAACACAAGAATTAAATGGGAAGTAAATCGGTGAAATTAACATGGGATGACTATAAAGTCACGTGCTCTACGATTTGAAAGCCACCTTCCATTAAAAGGTCATAGTGAGAGAGTATACGTTTGATCTAGAGGGCTCAAGTGCTTTTGCCTTCTTATCATTCACCTCCACGACTTTTATTTGATGGGGCAAGTTCCACGAAAAAAGTACTTTTCTGATTTGCTTTATGAGGCAGCCCCAATCTTCTTCCACGTGTCTATTTTGTTATTGGTACGTGTGGGGTTCACTGCTGCTGGAGAAATCCTCGAAAACCTATGCGTGCGCATGCTCGAGGCCTGAAATACGTTTCTTAGAGAAGGCTATGGGTGTCAATATCCTTGGGGAAAGAATTCGTTTGGAGCGATTTGCTGACGACATAATAGTCATAGCTGAGAAGAATATTCTAAAAAATATGGATTTGACAATGGCCAAATATCAGGTGCAAATCAACATAAAGAAGACTAAAATACTAACATGCAGCAAAAGAGAGGAGGCAAGAAAAAATATTAAACTAGGAAAACAAAATATTCCTTCCCCCCCCTGTCCAATTGTTGTAAGATTCAACACATGTATATACAATATATATACAATATACGCATGTATTTATATTATATAATATACATAATATATATACATGTGTAGAATCTTACAACAGTTGAAGATGCATTACATATTGCCCTGTCTAATTATCAATTTTTTCTGCTACCTCTAGATAAAGTCCTGAAAAGGCCGAAACCGGTAGAGCTTTTAATACTTACCGTGTGGAATATTGCAAAGTTTAATTTTGTTACTATTTTAAACACACCAAGTGAATGACGCAAGAACGAAGTTTGCAACTGGAAAACATAATTCTCAGACCAATCTTGCCGTAACATGTGACGCGACATTAATACAGGATATCTCATTAATATTCTAGACAGTGAGAAGCAATTCTCGTTCTCCTAACTTTGCTTGAAATACTTATTTTTATGTCCCGCGGCGGAAAATTACGTCAACCTGCCAAAATTGATACAGCGCGTGGGAGGATTATTATAGGATTAAAAATATTTCCAGCAAATCGTGGGATTAAATGGTTTCATCCAGGTTTCAATTTTGGATCAAATATGCAATTTTGTCACTTTAGAAGGGAGTGAAAGGTCGCTTAATTAGCATTACGTCATGGAAATCCCATAACCGTCACCGAAAATAGAATTTTCGGTCAAAATTTGCAAGTAATCCACAAGAACAATGGCGGTAGCTGGCCGCGCTGAATAATATCGACAAAATCTGTATGTATCGATATGTGAACGATCAAACGATAATTTGAAAAATGTAACAATGCACTTAAATTTTAAGATTCGTTGGTCCTATATCAGTTTATGGAATTTTTTGGGAGATTATCGAATGAGTATTTGAAAAATACTTTTATTCACTTTAAAATAACAAAATATAAAAGATTCACCGGTTATTTCTTTGAGGTAATATAATAAGTTTGTAAATGGAGAGCGCAAATATTAAATAAAATTCATATAATAATGATAACGCAATCAAGTTTTCAATCAACTCAAATTTTTGGACTGATACTAAGCCAGGACAGACAATTCAGACAGGAAAATCTATTTAATGACTTCTTATTTTGCAAAATGTATTCAATGCCTTCAAAGCTCTTGTCACCGGACTAACTGTATTAAACATTTCACTACGCTATCTATATTTTTAAGAATGTAAGAGGAGAAAAAATGTTGTTCTCATAGATGATAGGTACTTATAATTTTCATTTAAATCACAAATACTACGGTCAAATACCTAAATACCTCTCGGCCTCAAATCGGTGACAAAGTAATGCAATACAGCTCGTAAAATTCTCACACTGTTTTCAAAGCTTATTTGAATTGACAGCTGTGACATAAAATGGTTGTATGAAGCAATTTAATCATTCCCACTTATATACACAGCATGTGAGGATGTAGAATAATTCGACTAGTATCCATTCCAATTACCTGTTCCCTAAGATATGTTAATAATTTTAAAAATAACATAAATCTGGTCAAATATATACTAAATTATGAACTACAAAAAGAGCACAATATACCAGAAAACAAAAATAGGTGATATGGATGGTACACGTACTTATATCTGTCGTTATAGAGTATACTAAACCTACGTTAGCAAGTGGACAAATTGAGCTAGTGAAGTGTAACGAAGACCAAAACAATGTTGTGCTTGAGATTGAAAAAAAGAATAAATTTCATAGCGATCCACTTTTCTTTATCACGAAAAAAAAATCCACGTCTACTCCTTAAGAAGAAGCCCCACAAATTATTCCCCAAAATGAATAATAATTTGAAGAATACTCTTCAAAATACAGCTCGTCTGCCGATAAGTAATAGCTGAAAACGTGTTTTATATACCCTTGTGCCATGGTGTACACAATATGAGCTAGGTAAGATCTAACTCAAGTAGCACATAAAAAGATAAAGCCTGCTATGCATCGAAAACACGCCACGATATACCACTCCGCTATTTTTTCTTTACTAAGATATGGATGGAGCGAGTACTTAGCGGGGTGGAGATGTTGAAAACAGTGCTACAGGGTTTAATGTTGGGTAAACGGGGGAGAGGAAGAAAGAGGGTAGGAATTTTCTCATAAAATGAAAGGTTGTAGGCCTTGCTGTGGATTGAACAGTACGCTTGGAAATTTGGAAGTACACGAGTACAATTATTGTGAATTGAAGAGTACAATTGGATAATTGGAAGTACACGAGTACAATTGGAAGTACATAAAGAAAGGGGAGGTTGCCAAAATACTTCTTAAGTACCCATGGAAACCTGCTCTTTATCGGTAGGATACTTAAAAATAAACCTTTTTTTCCATAAATTAAATATCAATAATCAATTACGGACAAAGAGACCGGGTGGTTCACCCAATAACTTTCAAAGCATAGCCACTATATTATTTGACCATGCCCCAATGAAGTTTCAATTGGTTCTAATGTGTTCCCTACCCTCCTACATAACCATGCACCAAATGTTTCTTGGTTGAAACTCTTGCGGGTCATTGTAGCTGTTGGTGATGTTTTTCGGGTGTACCACGCGTATTGTTGCCCGACGTTTCGTGGCCGTTGCTAGATACTTTTTCATAGGTAATGAGGATAGTCTTTCTGTGGAAACGTCGTAAAAAGTTTCCTGGATATAATACAATTACTTATACCACTTATTTTTTACCAGAGCGCGACCCGGGTTTCAATGAATTATCATCATATTCAGGCGGAAATTATGATTTGCTAACAAAACATAACAAAATGAAAAAAGTAATTTTGCTAAACACTTAATATGCAACTGCCATAGGAGCAATTTTAAAATGAATATTTTAAAATTTTGCAATGACCGCCGTGTACTGGACTCTAGGGAGCAGTTAGAGATTTTAAAAATTATTGAAAGTCAGGAAAGTCATAGGAGTATAAATCAATGTCTCTACCCATATTTTTCCCCTATTCTGGCGTCCGTTTTAATATTTGCTTTGAGTAACTAGGTAACAATAATAAGATAAACAAATAATAATTTGCGCCTGAAGATGATGATAATTCATTGAAACCCGGGTCACGCTCTGATAAAAAATAAGTGGTGTAAGTTATTGTCTGATATCCAGGAAACATAATGGAATACCACAAAGTAAAGCAAGAGTTAGTGAATTTCGTCGAGCAAAGACCCAACAAATACAAGTGGTACTACCAAAAACAATCACCAGCAGCATGCACCAATTGTATCAATCCCTTTCCATCAGTGGATCTCGTGAGCACGTAACTTTCCGCTATGAGTGGAATAGAGTACGTGGCGTCTTCCTCGCGACATAAAAATAACTCCTCACTGACGTCTACGTGACGTCGGGACTTCCTTATCTCACTGCTCTCCTCCCCAGGAACTACTCTTCCATTCACTCTCTCAATTGGCACGCCCCTCTTAGCCGAGATGTTGCGCTGCAAGCATTTTTCCCTTTGACTCGCGAGAGGAGACTGTTGATTTTTTCCGATGAGGCGAGGAGACACGAATGAAGATAAAAAGGTAAAAATCGAGGGGGGTTAAGGAAAAGGTCAGGGAGGGAGGAAATGAGGTTCACCCCGCCTAACTTACCCCCTCCCCTTCCATTCGCTATCTCCGGCGAGTGGATCTCGACATGGTAGTTCAGGCGAAAAGTGTCGCTACATACAGGGCCGGTTCTAGTCATTTTTCTAGTGTAAGCGAGCAATTTTCCGCGCGTCCCCCTAAAAAATAACCGGAGAGTAAGTGGGAATTCTCTCCGGTTATACATTTTAAAATAAATACAAATGCTTTAGGAATAAGGATCGAGACTTAAATATTAATGACAACTTATAACGTGCTAGCTCATATACCTTGAACGTGATATTTTATGAGCTTAAAAACCAATAATCATAAAAATTCAGAGTGAAAAGTGTGAAAAAATCAATAAATACAACACCAGTCGGCTTTCAAGAAATTCAACCACTTAATCAATCGATAAATGAGAATAAATTTAAGAAATTTATACTTAGAACATTCAAAAGAGATATCTCCGGGGAATGGGTATCCACTTCACGATATGCAATACTTTTTTCGAGTAAATCAACACTCAATATTTAATCTCCTAGTTTGATTAGCACTAATAATTGAACTGAGCACTTAGGCGCCACATTTTGCTTGGCACCATACGCAGCCGCGTACTTTGATTACCGCTTAGACCGGCCTTGGCTACAGCCAAACAAGGCATCCAATTTCGTCTCTTTCGTAACTCGTTTGCCATAGTGCACTTCATTTTTTCTGCATATTCATCTACATTCCAGTACACTCATGCATTTCGTCGGTACCAATTGTGGAATGTCTTGTTGTGTATGCAGTTGTGTTGTTTCCTGACACATCAAAGCCAATGTGAAATATTTTCTGTGGCTCCAAAACCATATGTAATTTTTTTGATTGATTATAAACCCCTCCCACTTCAATTTATTTTATGATTATCATGTTCCTATCCTCTATTTATTTTTTATGTGGTTCCTTTGAATGAAGTAGTAAAACATAAAATGGTATTTATGCGTTGTGAGTACCTCAGTAAATTGCAAAACAACTGAAGCACCTACACCATATTCTTGGTATTGAGTGTTCGGTTTTTTTCCTTGACAAGGCTGAAACCAGCAAATGTAGCCTAGACGCGTTGCACCACACCAGAATTTATACCCAAACCGAATAGGCTTACCCCGAATGAACTGTTTGCACCCGTGACGACCGAAATAGGGAATCATGGCCTCATCAAAGCTGAAGTATATTTCATTTGGTACATATTTCATGCATCTGTCATTCAGTTGCTCTATGAGAGGTCGCAGCTTGGAAAACTTGTCCATGTGGTTCAAGTTAGAACTGTCAGCAACATGCAACTTTGAGAATATTGTTCCAAATCGGTCACGTATGTCAAATATTCCATTTATATTCGCACAATTCTTTAGTTAGTAGTTTTAGCAGTTAGTTTTGTAGTTTGTAATAAACGGAGAACAGTGACATAAAAAGTGATTATTAAACATAGAGAACACTGCTGTCGCTACTCTTACAAAAGTCATTTCATTCCTTCCAATGCAACATATTTCAATAAATATAAGTTCTTTATTTCAATAATGGATATTTTAACGTTGTTAAACTTTAAATATTTATATAATCCTAGTACTAAAATAGGGTGGTTTCCTATTATTTTTTTATTGCCTAAATCGAAATATTATTACTCCTGGAGTACGTATTTCACGCTTTTAGATTTTTAAATGACGATATCTATTTTTCGCGATTAAATGAAAAGTGAAAATTTTCAAGCGCGCGAAAACGCGACGCGTAAGTATGAATGCCGGGAAATCTCTCTGTGTGACGTATTTCTGGTTCCCGCTGCCGCCCTGTGAGGTGACCTTGAGGCGAGTTGAGCGCTGATACGACGCAGGCTGCTAGCGGGTAGCTGAGTACCCTGCTGGCTGGTAGCGCTTGGCTTAAATAAGGATTATTAATACGTTATCAAATGAAGAAAACTTTCCGACCTTAGCCAGTTTTAATAAGTGATTATTAAGACACGTTTCCCTGAGCTCTGCGCCTCATGCATGCATTGGTAACCTCAGACGATGTATAACTCCTATCTTCTCGTATAGAAACTAGGTCCCTGTGACGTCACGTGGAGTGGCATCGCATGGGCGCCAATCTGGCCCTTTTCTGATGAGGATAAAAATGGACCATAGCCATTCGTCTAAACCGATATTTCTAAAACGAAATAATTTGTATATTATGAATACAGTAATGGTGGGTAATGAATCGCAATCAATGCCTTTCGTTTTCTTTGATGAAGGAATCTACCCTATTATGAAAACCTGATGACGAGCTACACTCACATTGCGCTAAAATGACGGGTCTAGGGGTTCATGGCAAAATGAATTCTAGGAATTTTTCGACCAACGGTAGAGAGATTGAATTTGTTATTAAAGCCCGTTATACGTTATTATATTATTCCGCGATTTGTCATCGAAAGTTCATCGACGAGCTAGACGTTTCATTTCAGCGCAAAGGCTTAAAGGGTTAGTTCAGCCGTTCAATTTGCTACAGATATTTATGATTGCTTACAATATTATGCATTATCTAGGTTTCTATATTCTCAGTTTGGCATGTCTCCTAAATAATATCATCATCATCATCACTGGTCAACAATCCTAGGATTGGTTTGACGCAGCTCTCCACTCAGTTCTCCTATCAGCTAATCTTTTCACACCTACGTATTTCTTCTCTTTCACATCTCTCTTTAATTGTTCCATATATTTTGTTCGAGGTCTTCCTTTTCCATTCTTGCCTTCCACTTGTCCTTCGACGATTGTCTTTATCAGGCCATCATGTCTCAAGATGTGGCCTACAAGGTTGTTCCGTCTTCTTATTAAGGTTTTCATGAGGCTTCTCTTCTCTCCTACCCTTCTTAGGACTTCCTCGTTACTAACTCTGTCGATCCATTTGACTTTCATCATTCTTCTGTAGCACCACATTTCAAAGGCCTCTATCCTTGCTTTCTCCGCTGCGGTCATTGTCCATGCCTCACTTCCATATAGGAGCATACTCCAGATGTAGGTTCTTATAAATTGTTTCTTTACTTCCATATTTAGGTTTCCCGCTGTAAGCAGGTCTCTCTTTTGGTGGAATGCTCTCTTCGCCTGGGCTATTCTGCTGATAATTTCTTTCTTGCTTCTCCCGTCACTAGTTATCTTGCTTCCCAAATAACAGAATTTTAAATAATATAGATATATAATTAGTATCATACATCTATATCTACATACTATAATAAATAGCGATATATAAATTAGTATCATACATCTATATCTACATACTATAATAAATAGCGATATATAATTTAGTATCATACATCTATATCGTCATACTACCCCGCTAGCCGCATCAATAGGCGTGTGGCAGGGGATATTAGGACTCCAGCTGTTCACAAATAAAAAGAAAAATGCTCGAACGAAATTGCGCATAGCATTTATTAAAGCCCTTTAAAGTGACGGGAAAAAAGAATTCCCATACCAATCCGTTCGGCAAAAAAAATCCTTCTTAATTTATCGTATCTGTCGGACCTGGAAGTGTTACGGGGTTCTAATATGATATTATCCATGTCGCGTGTTAAATATATGAATTTTCAATTGCTCAAGTAATCTAAGCCTGCGCGCAGCCTCCGAGTTTCTAGCGGCTTCCAGCCGAATTTGTTTAACATCTGAGAAACACTTTCTGTACGCCCGCAGCAGTTTTTGAGGAATCGTTTGACGACGTTCACCGTTCTCCTGTTTTCGATAAAAATATGAGCGCCCGAATGCCCCATGTATCTAATTCCGGTAGGTCGAACCTCTACTTCATGCAACCGTAATTCGTACTCGATGTGTGGGTCGAAACTAAACTGTTCCTGTGATCAAAAGCATGTGATCCCTGCGGTGCGAAAAATAATCTCCGTTTCGTTTCGTCCCAGAGTTTTTATTTAGTTTCGATCCCAAGTAGTTTTGACTCTGATTTCGTTTTCACCCTGAGTTTAGCACCCCGGATTAAATTCATTTCGTTTCGTTTCTACATTCTGTTCCCTGGAACGAAACTATTGAAATTTTACTGTTTTTTACTTTCGTTTTGTTTCACTTGCGAACCCTTCCTTAAAGGGAACGAACGAGATGTAACCATAACGATATCAACTCGAGGAGGGACAAGGAGGGGAAGGGAGAGAAGTGTTATTTTTTTCCTCTATATTTCGCCCGTTTCCAAGCGGAGGGGAGGGTCCTCTATTGTCCCTTTCCATCTTGGAGGAACGGGGGTTAAAAATTTGTTCCCAAGGAGCTTCCTTCCGATGCTCCCACGATTGCGTAACCTTTATCGCGAGACCGCGACGTCCCTCATTGGTTCCAGTTAAAGAGGGTCATATGACAACCGCTGGTCTATTAGACCCCATTCTAATGAATCAATAATAAAATCTGAAAATATTACGTGTTCCCAGTTGCATATAATGATGAAAGACTAGCGGTTGGACTCTCTAAAATATCAATCAAAGGCTTTGTCAATTTGTTCATTTCTTAGTCGGCGAGCTTCCATGAAGAGGGGTTAAAGAAGCTGGTGCAGCGGTAAGGAAAATGCTTAAAGGTGAACAGCGATTATGTAGAGAATTAAGGAGGTTTGTAGCCAACCAAAAGAGGCAGTAAAATGTCTTTCGTATGACTATATTCTTTATTATATGAACAGGAGGAGTTATAGGAAAGGAAATGAATTGCCGAATAAAAAATATAGGGTGCCATTTAAAATAGACTTACCGCTGTTCATATCTTTGTAAATAACAAAGCTACAAGGAGGGAAATCATGCTGAGTAATGTCCCCCTCACGGCTAATGAACATTTGCTTGACACATTTTTGAATTTGCATCTGGACAAAAAGTTATTTCGGGTGGTCAAGATAAATGGGACACCCTGTATATCACACTGAGAATACCTTTTTATTAATAACTCAAACAGTATGAGCCCAGTGCGTAGCCTCCAAGTTAGTCCAAGAACGAAGCAAATGCAATTTACTTCGTGTGGCAGCGGAATCTCTCTTTAAACGGGCAGAGCGATGGGAAAAAATAGTCCTAAGTGGATGTCGGAGACGCATCGACCCACGAGTCGGGAGTGTTTTCGCGAGGAAGCAAGCAATCCCCTCTCTTCTTCCACCTCTCATCGAGTCCTGACGATCACGTATTCTGATAGACACGTGTTTATCGCGAGAAAATGGAACACGAAAAAAAAGGGACTGAGGAGAAGGGTAGGGGAAGAATGGAAGAGATATGGATAAAAGCAGTGTCATGGTTGGAGTGACTTTGAAATGGCGTCTTGAATAGCATTGTGTGGTGTCCAACTCCCAAATATGCATTCAATTTTTCCTCAAAGAAAGTCGAAGAAACTTCACGGAAATGATGATGCGAATGATTCACTTCTCCAGAGCTGCTGCACACAGAAATATGACAACAACCCAGAAAGATAGCAGCATGACTATTTTAGAGGTCGCTTGCAGTATTTTATGAATTTTTTTTCATAAAATAAAATTAACCATGGATAATCTTAATAATCTTAACCAGGAATAGGAACTTCAAGAAAAAGCCAAGAAAAGCGATTAGTTAAGGGCTAGACAAGAAAATATAGAAGGGTACTGACACGATAATAAATGATACGCATAATGGTAAATATTGGATAGGTATGATGATAAATTTGACGGCTACATAAGGAAAGAGTGGGAACTATGGTAAGGTCAGAGGAAAAATATCGCGTTAAGATTTTCGAAAAACATGCAAAACCAAATTTTCACGGAAAAAATGATAACCAGCTCAAGAATAAACAAGTCACACAAGATAAAATGAATAAACTGATGTATGTAAGAAGCTCCAAACGGTACAGTTAAAAGGTTTACCCGGAAAATAGTTTGTACGCTAATCAGAATTGTAATTATTAGCAAGAAAAGATAGCTCATTTTAGAGTTTTATGTCTATATCTGTAATAGTAGGTTAAAAAACTCAATTTTCATTAACAAGCAATGAAAGAAGGACCTTTTATTTTCCTCTGACCAGATCAAGCGATAAATCACCGATATGTTTTACTAGACAGTCCAAAAATTTCAGGGATATGGGTGTAATGCGTTTATTACACTTTGCCAGCTCATTAACTGCGCTATTATATTGTACGAAGCATAATTTTACTTAAATTTTTGCATAGACGATGCGTTATTGGATGGTATCTTACGATTCTGAACGGAAGTTGCACATCTTCATTCATATTAACCTAAATGGTATACTTCTTCTAATGCCTACATTCGCATGTCCACTACTGCGTTGCACAATAAAAACTCTAGTTGTCCTAGTAGTTCGATTTCAATATTGGGTTGCATTATCCAAACACGAACAGAATTATTAAAGGAGGTCATGATACAGGTCCCGATGTTACATGTCTTATTAGGGGTTTTGAGTAAAGCAGAGTAAACTATATTTTGGTGATAAACGGTAATTCTTTTTCAAAGTTAATTTTATTCTCTATATAGGCGCAAAAATTAGGGTCCGAATAATGATTGCAGCCTTCTTAGATTCGTACTCATCCGCTAATTCCCTTGGATAAAAAAGAAGAAGAAATGCCATTTGATTATTATTGCGGAAAACAACGCGAAAACAAGAAAATCTCCACTAAAAATTCATGATCATGCTAATATCGATCATTTTGATTGATTTCTAATTGGGACGTAGCAACGGGGACTCTAATTGGAAAATTTCGAGTCTGAGGTAGTTGTTATGCCGGGAGGTACCCTTGATTGCGGTCTCCTTGGTGAGGAACCATGTTATCCAATGTGCTTCTGGAGTATTATTGCTTGAAAGGCAAGAGAGGCAGGCAATTAACTGAGGGATGTAGCTAAAAAGGGATGACAATCAGAGAAATCCAATTATTGCTTTTGCAACGAGTGAGAAAATTCCCTCCGCCTTTCCTAGAAAATCCGGGATTGAAGGAAACAAGAAGCCGAGGAAGCAGTAGAAATGCCTAAAATTTAAAAGAACCCGTTGCTTAGTTCAATCCATTTTATACTATGAATAACCCAAGGCATCGAATAATATGAAACATTGCATCACATAGTATATGGCTCAGTTCTCAGTTAAATTTAACGGGATGATTGTATGCAACTTAAGGGTAGATATAATAAAATTCATACAATCTAATTTGAGTCACAAAAGATTGTTAATCGTTGAATTCCCTGCTTATGAGAAGTTCGCTGTGCTGAATATTTTCCAAGCCTTAATTCCTAGCTGTACCCATGAGTCCAACGTCAAAACAAGGTTTTCGTGAGGACAAAACACAACATGGGAGGTCGAAAATGATAAAAATACGTGTTGAGCAAAGGTGTAAAGCAAGAAAAAATAAAACATACACTGGGGACATAACATATCGTGTCGCAGGTGCAAACATGGGGAAACTATTCCAATTCTAATGCCAACTCCTTCGTAAACTCAGTGTCCCACGTTCCGAGCGAAATCGATTATTGCTCCTGCCCGACGACTCTCGTTACCCCATCTGTATGCAGGTATTGGAAGCATGAGGGAGAGAGAGAGAGCCTCCACACACATGCACCCCTCTTGCCCCTCTTCTTTCTCCCGCAACTGTATTGTCTCTCGCCCCACGATGTTTCCTTGTTTTCTTCACCCCTGCTCTGCCAAGACGAAAAAAAGTAAAGAGAGACTTGGTGGATCTTGTAACTCGCTCGAACGAGGCACATCCGATAAGAGAGGATAAAAAACTACTGGGAGGGATTATTGACCAGAATTCCCTAAGGGTCGTTGACCCATGGAATACTCTTTAAGTTAATGATTATGAGCGCAATGGAATTCAGAACAAAAATTTCAAATTAAAACTCTTTAATAAGAAAAATCCAAAGATTAATATCCGTGCGGAACATCTAATCTCTCAACACAATACATAATCTGGTTTAATCATCGACTCTCGTGAGTTTATTTCTCAAATTGGCTAAAATGGTGATCTAAGGAAAAACTTTAAGGATATATTGAATCACACTAGACGGTTACAAACTGTATTTTATGTTCGTGAGAGGCGTATTGTACCTAGAGGAGTTATTAATGTATTATGTACAGGAATAAGTAATATTTCCACAAACCAGCAATATTTCCATTTTCAAATCGTAAAGCTCTGCGTCGCCTCTTGGGCGAAAAAATTGTTAAGTACCTCTTTTGTCGCTTCTACCAATGATTTATTAAGAATCTTGATATTTTTATGATCACCATACAAATGTAGATAACATCATGATAAAATATATTTAACATTGAGGTAACGATACCTTAAAACTATCTCTTGGATGAAACATCGTAATTTGTAATAAAATATTTGGTTTTAGTAGTATGTACGATGCGACTATTAAAAAAAAAGCTAATAGTCTAGGAATGTCAGATCTGGAAACTAAGAACTGTAATAACTTTCAGGTGAGACGATTTCTTGGTAAATGAGACAGCAATATTAGTCTGGATCAAAACTATTTTTATTCCTGGAATAACTACAGAAAATTAATCGAAACCTAAAATCAATCCAATGAATTTCAGTTTAAAAAAATCCAGTTCCGAGAAAAGTGGCAGTCAATATCTTGGAAAACCGCTATCTGATTACGAGGAACACGGCGCTAATTTAGACTATCGATTTTTTTAAAAGAGAAGGTCAAGGTCCTTTCCATCGAGTTGCGACCCAGTGCGCTACCGAAGGTGGTGTACTTTTAAATGGCGCTGATACCATAAGCCGATTAGTGTCGACGTACAAATACTACTCCGAGGTAAATTGAATTTGTCGGCTGAGGTGGAATTAATTTTCTCTAGCAACGTCACTTTCCTTTCCTCGTTTGAATTTGAATTTGAAACCACAGTTCAGTACTTTCGTTACCACATTATATTTGACATAAAATATGATTTGCCTCATAAAACATACGAGAAAATGGATGATGGATTTAAACCATTTATAAAAATGAGGTGCACTTTTCCTCAGAAATAATTTTTTCCTTATAAAATAAACTTTATGCATTTCTATGGTAAATTGAGTCCCATTACTCGAATAATACTTATCTGATTCGATGCATAGACCTACAAAGAAAATTTAAATGACGATGGAGGACAAGAGACGTATTGCTCCATTAAAATGTTTGTGATCATTTTACCCCTCCTCTTTCGGCTTCAATAATTGCTCTCTCAATAGGAGCGGGGAGAGGAAGAGATAAACCATTAAAATAATGTAAAGATAAGCATATAGTATATGCTTACCGTTTCATTTTTTATAGTCCATAGTGTACGTTAAAAAGGTCTTAGAACTTTAAAATATATTTGGAAAAGCCGAACAGCTCGCAAAAGCTAACACATCATGTTTAAAAGCTTCAGAAGTTATCATAAAATCAATGGACATGAGTTTGAATTATCAATAATTATTTTAACCTAATAGCGGAATATTGATAAATAAGAGGCATATCCAGATTGTAAGCACCCCATTGTTCTAGTACAACAGAAAGGGTGATGTCGTCATTCCACTTATATGCACTAGCCTCCTTGGTTTGTTGGCCACACTTTTGGTTGCTTTCTGTAATATATTTTCTTAGGTGGCAATATTTTTGTTTACAAAACTTGTGTGACGAAACCCACCATTTAATTTGAACAATATATGCAGCCTTTAAATAATTACCTATGGAGTCAGACCGGGACAAAATATAGCTTCACAGAGAGGCAGGTGGGAACAAAGTCATTTTATGTCGCTTTGACTGGACATTATTTTTGACTTCATAGCGATAAGTGAAGTGCTGAGAAAACTTCAGATTTTTTTCATGAGAACCCAACGCAAAGGCACTAAAGTGCTCAAATCAATGGATAAAAATGATCATCATTCAGAGAGTGTGTTTCTCACCAGAGGTGAGTGACAGAGAAGTTTGTCACCGGAGGAAATCTGAAAGACGAACCATAGCCACAGCTGCACGAGGGTTTCCTTCTTTTCTATTCTCTACGACGCGAAACAAACAAGATCTGAAGAAAATGTTGAAGTTACAGATAAGGAAATATGTTTTTTTTCCTCTTTTCCTCGCAGCACAGTCTGTCGGGCTTCTTTTCTCCGCTTCTACTTCGAAAAGACGAACGTCGAAATGAGCGCTTGTGCCTCCGAAACGAATGGGAGCACTCCTTGGCAGCAAGAACCGCTTGCTGTAGATTTTATTTGGTTCTTTTTTCACTCTCTGCTTTCAGAAGGCATCGGAGCCGATGCATGGTGCAAAAACGTCGGGAAAAAGCTCAGGGAAAGAGCAAAAAAAAATAGATTCGAAGGATTGGGGATAGACAGATAGCACGTGTGACTGGTCGTGGGTGGATGTGTAGGTAAGGGGTCAAAACTTGGACCTGCACTCAATGGAACGAAATCAGATAAAACTGAAGCAGAGGATAATCCTTAGGTCACGACCTGAGAGGTAAAACTCTGCTTAGGAACCGATGGACAGCTTTAGACAGAGGAGAATTTTCGTCGGACTTTGGTAGCTCTCACATCAAAGTCAGCACCGGAAAAGGAAGGATAGCATGAATAAGTTAAAATTTGTGGGGCGATTCTATGTAAGGTCTACTCGTTGGGTAACAAAATAAATACAGAACTACGAATAACTAATGAAATAACCTAGTAAACACAGCTACAGTATTTCATCAGGAAAACATGCATTAATGAAAAAATATATACTGATAAGCAGGCGATGATTCTTGTTCCGGTGACTGACCTACTAATTTTAATTCGCAAAACATAAATACTTGTCCATAAGTAATTTAATTCGTTGAATTCCTAGCTTTCAAATTTTAAAGAAGCAATATTAAATACCACAGAAAAGTACGTACAGTAAAAAACTGCAAGTAATATATCCTAAGCATTTTATAATAACAGGCTGAAGGTATTCCACCTCGTTATGACCTAATATTTAAATATGATTAATAAGTTTTTTATAAGTGCTTAAGGTTAATATTTTCCTTTGCGATACATCTACAAGTTCCGTGAAGTTATTGATTGAATATCGTCTAAAACAAGCGCTAGAAATTTTGGTTTACGCCAAAACTTAGTTCTTTTTCAGTATTCTCACAAAAGTTAAATTGAACGAGCAAAATATAGCGCAATTCTATTAAACTAATAACTTTCGGCTCAACTTTGTGAAACGTTTCTATAAAGTAAAATAAAAGAATATCACTTTGTCACTTTCACTTATGTACCTAAAAAAAGACGCGATCCGGGTTTCATAACATAGTTTAAATCTGCAAATGAAGACTGATGAAGATGTGATTATATTATGAAAACCGGGTCGTGCCATTAAAAGAAAAATATACTAATAAGTCTAACGATGTTATTTTTTTCCGCAATATTGCTTTCCATAATTTTAATTTTACATAATTCACTAATCCTAATTGACATTACCATGTACCCAGGAACATATTTACATTACGCAGTTATTTAGTAACATCTTCAGATGAAGATAAATACCGATACTCAATATTTTCTCTGAGGATATACCTAAATACGTTATGAAACCGGGTTTGTGCCTTTTTTCATATACAAGAGAACCTAAAAAGTTTGATTGTTTTATTTTCTGCCGTAGAAGAATTTCACGCAGTTAACCCTTAACCAGTGACGTGCAATTCTTGTTACACTACCAGTGACGTGCGGTCTGGGAGACCGCAATAAATAAAAAATTCATAAAATATTGCTACGCCATTTTTATTGCTTTGTTTAATTTTTCTTTGAATGCTTAACTTTTCTAAAACTTATATTAAAATTTTTACACTCCCAATTTGTCATAAAAAATTGTGATTTGAAGCAGGATCAAAAAACTGATGCCAAAAACACTTGAGTTATAATTATTATATTTATGTATCAATATTTCGCCAGATTCAAAAAAGGCCTTAAATGTTAAAGTTGGAAGGCTAAGTAGTTAATTTATCCCGCTTATTCCTTTTCTTGATGCATTCTTAGTAAGTGACGTGCGGTCTCACAGACCGCTAATTGAATTCAATTGCAAATTTACAGAAATTAATAAAAGGAACGTTAAATTGAAAGAGTGGGATGTCCTTGTTATGCAAAAATACGAATCTAACGAGAATTATAGATATTTTGAAATCTTAATTTTGAAAATATTCATAATTTTAGAAACGCAGCGGTCTCTCAGACCGCACGTCACCGGTTAAGGGTTAAGCCAGAAATCGTCAATTGAATACAATTGCGCCCGATTTTGTTCCTTCAGCTGGACTGCTGTTAAAATGCCGAGCAAGAACTGCGTTTTGGCATCAACACCTATTCTTTAGTGAAAATTTTAAATGATAACTTCGATCATTAAACTATTGGATATGTTGCTAGAGAAAAATATTAGCCTTGAGCTTTTCGCGTCCTGGGATTAAAAAAAATATTCTAGTGAACCAGACGTAGTTTTATTATTTTTTCCGAAATTTTATTTATGACCATATATTTTCTGAAAATATCACTAAAAATGCCATGCCTCTTATTTCCACAACATAATTTCTTCGACCTTCTTTCATGTTCTAGGGGGAAGGAGACGGTATGGGGAAGTTTAGAAGGGGGATGGGTAAATGCCCTCTTGTATGCGAACGAGGCCACCACTCCCATTTCGACCTATCGCCTTCTTCTTTTTTCCTCCTATGCATTCGCCGCCGTCTAGGACAATTGATTTACGTTCCTCCAGAATGGGAAACGGCCGGAAACATTGATTTTTTTTCCTCCGTGGAGGAATCACGGTGCAGATTGATATGTGTACTGATAAGGAGACTGAAATTTTGGTGGAGCATTCTCCAATACTAAAGTTTTTACTAAGTTTAGCCAAGAAACGTGGTGGAGGGGGGAGGTGAGAGCTAATATCTTTTTCAAGAAAATAGCACAATGTGCTCACTCATTTTTAGTTCATCAATTCAATGATTGGTCTCTCTACGGTTTATTTTTCGAAATTTCACCATAAAATTCGCTTTTTTATACCAGCTATTTCAATAATGCTTGCCAATACGTAAGAATATAGATTAGAGCTCGAATGCATTGGAGTAGTTGTATAAAATTATCTCTTCATATCGTCGAAAATACTACTATCGCTTGCTTAAACACTTCAACATAAATTTAATCGAATTAATAAGAGGTTATAAATATTAGATATATTTTAAAATATAAACGTATTATTTGTAACCTAATATTTAAATATCTTCCTTGGGATGCGTACTCCTAGAAGAAATCTAACAATGCATGCAAGATAAGATCTTTTCCAAGCATGAACTGTTGTCTATCCTGCTGATCCGGATTAAAACACTTACTGGAAACATTTTGACATATTAAAATGCATATGATACATTTAAAGAATAATGCAATACGTAGCAAAGTTGAAGACTTAACCCGTCTTTGATGCTTGAAAATTAAATGAGGAGCATAAGAATTTTGAAAAAAATCCGAAACCTTCCTTAGCCTTCTCTAAAACCACGAAAATAAAAAGCATAACATACGACGTGCCAAATGTGCAATACACCGGAAGAAATATTGCATTGAATTAATGGGGGATTGGGAGTATTCCACTGGAAAATTTTAGCCGTCATATATGGATATCCACATTTTTCCATCAATGAACATGTGAACTGCATAAAGGAGAAACCTAGACGCCTAGCGTATTGCTACCCGGATCCTGGTCAAGGGGAATAATTTTTACTCTGTGGATTTTTCGCACAATTTGTGCATTGCGGGTGACTCCCGTAAAAAGTTATTACCGCGGCTAGTCCCGGGATACATAAAATTAAGCAAGAGTGAACACCTATATGTGTTCCAAGCCCGGACCTTGCGCTCCGGCAGTGGCGCTGTGCGCACGATTTGGACTGCTTGTGGCATCATATGCTCAGCAGTCCATAAAGGCCGTTTTACACGGGGCATGGAATTGCGCAGGTTAGAGCTGCTTTAATTTCTAAAATGGCGTGGAATTGCGCGAATGCATGAACGAAATTAGAGCAGGGCTATTTTGTCATCTCACGTCCACGCATTATCGCATTAGTTCTAGCAATAGGGTGGTTTCTTATTATTTTTTTATTGCCTAAATCGAAAGATTATTACTCCTGGAGTACGTATTTCACGCTTTTAGATTTTTAAATGACGATATCTATTTTTCGCGATTAAATGAAAAGTGAAAAATTTCAAGCGCGCGAAAACGCGACGCGTAGGTAGGAATGATGGGAAAAAGTCCGTGCGACGCATTTCTGGTTCCCCCTCCCGCCTTGTGAGGTGACCTTGATCGAGGCTCTGAGCGCTGATAGGACGCAGGATGCTAGCGGGTAGCTGAGTAACTTGCTGGCTGGTAGCGCTTGGCTTAAAAAAGGTTTATTAATACCTTATCAAACGAAGAAAACTTTCCGACCTTAGCCAGTTTTAATAGGTAATTATTAAGACATGTTTCCCTGAGCTCTGCGCCTCATGCATGCATTGGTAACCTCAGACGATGTATAACTCCTATCCTTTCGTGTAGAAACTAGGTCCCTGTGACGTCACGTGGAGTGGAATCGCATGAGCGCCAATCTGGCCTTTTTCAAATGAGAATAAAATTTGACCCTTGCCATTCGTCTAAACCGGTATTTCAAAAACCAAATAATTTGAGTATTATGAATACACTAATGGTGGGTAACGAATCGCAATCAATGCCTTTCGTTTTCTTTGATGAAGGAAACTACCCTATTCACCGCTCTACACGACGCAATTTTGACTGCTCCTTCGTACACACGTCAGATTGCGCAAGTACGTGCCCAGTGTAAAATGGCCTTAAAAACTAGTTCCGTTATCACCGTGGCTAGTCCCGGTATACTTAAAATTAGTATATACTTGTTATTTATCGTTTAAATATTTATGCAATGATACAGGAAGCTAAAATTCCATGTTTTTTTTTGTATTTCAAACACGAATTGTTTACGAAGGAGAAGTAAACGGAGAAAAGGTAAGTACGTTTTTCGGAGGAAAAATGCAAACCAAAGCGATCACTTTTTTCGTCGCGTTAAGAGGTTGGATGAGTTTAAGTGAGGAGGAGTGAGAAATAGTCTGGGGGGGGGGGGAGGAGGAGAAGGGTAAGGAGGTAGAATAGAAGAGTGCACTGTAGAATGGAGACGGGGCATGAATTATGAATGAAGTGAAAAACTCAGGCGGAAGTACGAGGAAGGCGAGTCTCCGGCGAGGATTCCGCCTGGGCGCTCGCAAATGTTTTAAAATTTACCCGGGAAAGTATACGTGGGTGCTCCTCTGTTGATCCCTTCCTCCATTCAGTCAGGGTGTGCGGCCGGACGAAACACTCGGGACTCGCTTGAGCGAACCACGCGGAAATTCAATGAATAAAGTATAACGTCCTCTAAAGCTCGGTTCATTACATGTAGAATAGTCATGCTTCGGTAGTTTTCGTGATCCTTGCTTCGTGGAAATTAAACAAAAGGCTAGAAAAACAAATGTTCATGGGAAGTATAAAATGCGGTATTAAAAAAAAACCATTCAACATTTTCCAGATCGATATCACGACAAAAAAATTATGACGCACAGACTTGGTTCTCTTTATTTGAAAAATCATCACATTTCCAGTATCCTTTGATGTTGTTAATATGTAAAAATAAATTAAAGTCAAGAAAACAAATATTTACGGATAAATATAATTATATAATTTCTAAAACGAAACTTCTCTCGTGTTTGCGCGCAGGTAAGGAAATCTAAGGCAACCAATTATTATTGCATGCATGTAAATTAGTAGAGATTGATTCATTTGATAATTGATTACCTTTTTAATATAATTTTTGCATATATAATAAACAATTTGCCAGAAAGAACAAAAGGATGTAAAATGCATGTTTAATGGTAATTAAACTTCTCTCGGAGAAAAGTGTCTCGGGTTTTCCACCGGTTGATGTCGTCCATGTCTCCCGACGTTTCGATCCGCGTCTTGCTGATCATCCTCAGGGGATCTTCCGAATCTTCGGAGTCGCGGATCGAAACGTCGGGAGATATGAACGACATCAACCGGTGGAAAACCCGTGAAACTTTTCTGCAACTGATACGCCGGGAAAACCTAAGATCATACAAAACTTCTCTTTGATTTGCGAGCAGGTAAGAAAATCTCAGGCAGCCAAATATAATCACAAAGATTAAATTAGTAGCAATCGATTAATTTAATAACTCTTACTTTTTATTACTATTAATTACTTTTTGTATATTAGTTTTATTTTGCATACTTAATAAATACGAAGCCTTAGATTGACCCGAAAGAAATTCAATAATTCTTTTGCCGGGAAATTTTAATTCATAAATGTTTACGGGTAGTGCAAAATATGATGCTTCCAACAACCATAAAACATTTTCCAAATCGGCAGCACGGCAGAGAAATAATAACGCGCAGGTTCTGTTCTTTACTCACAGAATCATCAAAATTCCAGCATGCTTCAATGCTGTAAATTTGAAAACAAAATTTAAAAAAATGACTAGAAAAAAGTTTACGGGTAGTGCAATATGCAAAATTTTAATTTGAAGAAATATTTTCCAGATATATCATGGATAACTCAGACACAAGGAAAAATTCTTTACTCACAAAACCGTCACAATTCCTTTGCCACGTTTAATTTTTGTAAAATTAAAGAAAAGACTCGGTTAAAATTTACATAACGGCAGTGAATTAAAAATATTTTGTACTAAAAACATTTTTTTATCGACAATTAATCCTTCATAGCTATACTCCTAATGAAAAAGTTAATAAATTTTTGAAGGAATCAATCACTATCAATGGACATCACTGTACCTTTAACAATTTCGGTGTTTTTTCTATGCTTTTAATTTCATTTATATGTCCGTTTATATTAGCATCAATGAGCGCCATGAGCAAAAATGTAATAAAAAATAAAGGATTACATGGCTTACCGTTTTTATATTTATAACTAAATGCTCAATTCAATCCAAATAATGTGATGAAACAGAAAAAAAATATCGGCAATTTACGATAATTAAGCTAATTTGGGGAAAAAATTATAATTAACTTCACAAAAAATTTTTAAAAACTCTAATGACAAAGGTTTTGATAAACTTTAATACGCTTAACTAAGTAACCAACTTGCAGTACGAGGCGCGGTAGAACGTAAAAGTAGTACCATGTCATGTATCATAGTGTTATATCAGTTCTGCAGCCTTATCCTGTGCATATTTTTTCTCATTTTATTCAACTTTATTTCAGAAATGAAGTTCCGAGATAAATAGACCATAGAATTTTAAACGAAGAGCCTTTAACATGATTTTGTACATCAACCACTTTTTAAAAAATCATCAACAGAGGAGAGGTCTGCTCATATTGGACGGAAGTTATTTGTACGTATCCATGACAAGGTTATCGGAATAAAAAGGAAATCCTAAATATAAACGCAACGGATATCAATAATAGTAGGTCAAGAGCAATGGAATTGAAGTGATGTGCTCCAAGGATATGAAATTGAGTTTAGTTAGGATGATGATGATGGAGAGAACATTATTAGTAATTAAATTGAAAGGGGGAAAAAGCCAATATTGGTAACCGTTATCACATGACCCTTTTATCGAGAATTTGAGTCATTAACGACTATTTTATTTATGTTACCGATTAAAGAATTCCCATAAAATTGAATTCATTAAGATCGGACAGAAAACCTCATTATAACGTGCAATGAACGACGAATTTAGGCGAAATATAGCATAAAACCCCATTAGGTATATGCTTTGAAGGTTCAAATGTCCCTTGAAAACCGACTTACTTCCTTCTTTGTGCTTCAGTGTCTGCATCTGTTGGTTACATATTTCATTAAAAATTTTACCCTTACCAAATGCTTTCGCTTTTATAGGAAGGTTGCATCTATAACATGTAAAAAAATGAAAATGTGGAAAATGTAAGGAGTAGCCACATTGTCAAATATCGATTTTAAGATTTTTTAATCCTAAATGGTTGCCTGTACAATATTGTAAACATTCAACTTTATGTATTTAAATACTGTAACATTAAATATTAACTATCTATTTTAACTCAAGACCTACAGAATAGTAGTTGTTCGTTTTTAACTTCATTAGTAGCCGAGGTATGCCGTAATTGCGAAGACACTTGAGAAATTCTAATGTTACACAATTGAAATATATTATTGACCGTTGCATGTATTACGAAAAAGTTTTAGTTTTTCAATTTGCGATAAAATGAAAAACTAAAAAAACTATTTCACCATGTTCTGTCGAAATCGGCTTCCGAAATGGTACACACCCGGTCGTATTTTGGCGGAATGAACCATTAAAAAATAATACCAAACTCTATCAATTTTTTCTCTTGTCACCTGGTACGGAGGAAGAAAAGACGTCATTGTCGACCTGCCACACGACTGTTAAAAAAAGTTTTTAAACCAACTTCTTTCACACACAACCCCTGCCATGCGCACTTGCGTCGACTGACACGAATGTATTGTGCGGGCGCAGGTAGAAACCCCCAGAGTGCGCTCTCCAGTCACCGCCAAGATTCTTTTCCATTGTCCGACCCACGCGTACCAACCTCCTAAAAATTTCCCCTACTTCTCAACTTCCCCTAACCTCCTTTTGAAATTTCCATAAGGGCGTTCCGTCTTACTCCATCGTTTTTCTCATCTCCTCGTACCACGTCCCTGGCACTCACTGAATATTCCTTTGTTCTCTCCCCCATTCTGAACCCATGCAAAGAAATTTGGGACGTGGCCCAGTCTCCGCACTTATTCAATACCGAAAGCAATGAGGCGGAGACCGTTTGTCGAAGAAGGATTGAAGGAGAAGAGGAGATTGCAGGAAAATAGCCGGCAGTAATTGGTATGAAAAAAAACGTATTTTTCCGATAAAAAAACAAAAGAACTCAGGTTTAGTTTAACCTGGGATATCATTAGCAGCCATCAGTATAAAATCACTTACAAACGATTTTATGGAGGTTAGTGTTGATATGGGTAATGCAAATAATAATCTCCTTACAATTCTGCGAATGGAAAATAGGAATACAGTATAACTTGGCTATCACGTCATTTAAGGAAACACACAATTATTAAAGCTATATCTGAGTGACGCAATAAAAGGGATATCTAAATCATTAATCGATAACACAGGAGAAATAAAAAGTTACGATTTTTCATGAAATGCATACTTATTGTTAGATGAGATTATTCGTGTAAATACAACTAATTCCATGAGTGATAGTTTGTGCTATAAAAATATTATGTAAAAAATCATGAAATCGAAGTGCTTTCATGTAACCAATATAGTATAATGTTTAAGTAAAGGTACAATACAGTATGCTAATAAAAATTCATATATATGCGGGGGTTAGGCCATATCCAAAAATAGACTTGTGCCTGACTGATGACTGCGTCTGCGCTGCACTATGTCGCGAACGTCGCCCATTTTAGACATTTTTAATAATTTGAAGAGCGAATTTAAAGAGTTAAAATCGTTGAGTGAAGTAAAAAGATAAATTAAGACATGGATATTGACTGGTTGATGATAATGGAATGTAAGAGTATTTTATATAATGATATGCTTATTTGCTATTAAGAATGTTTTTTTTAATTTTTAATTTGTTTGTTAATGAAATTGTTAATTTAGTAATTTTTACAAGACACAAATTGTAATGCTTAAGTTGGCACCTGCTGACAAGCCAATTTCGGCTTAGCGGGACCAGAATGTTTGTTTACATTTGAAAATTTAAACTGTTGTATAAACATTATTTCTTGTTTGTACATAGTTATAAAATGAATAAATAAATAAATTATTAAATGATACAAAAAAAAAATATCCGTGCTGATGTTACATAATAATAAACAAGAGGCCGTGATAACTATGTTGCACTGTAGACGATTTCAAGGTATTTTGTATCGTTATGTGCATTTCTGCAAGATAGAGATATATTTGGGACAACTCAATCCCCTCGAATATCCTAAAACTACACTCGAATATCTTCGATTATGTCTAATTACTCTTGATAATGACACAGAATGTCTAAACGGAGGTTTTGAGCTAAGATAAATTGTTTTAAAAAATCGACATTTTTTTCAATACATTAATTTTTTAAAGAAAATATCGCATGATTTAATGCAAATCTCACAATTTCCCCGGGGTTTTTACGTTATTTGATGCATGGAATAATAATCTTTCATGCCGTGGACCGCAAGTTAACTTGACATAGCAACATGGGTGGAAAAATTTCCTCTTCCACAAGAAACTTTCATAAATAAATAATTGACCGACCAAATTTGAACACTAAAATCTGTTAATTATCTCTCTCATAATGTAAGGCATAATAATAAACTCTAAAATACCTCAATTACCACCTAGAAAATCGGAATTGTTCAAATAATTATCAACAAATTGCCTTGAGGGTCGCTTTAAATTTCCTCACAGGCCGCTGGATATAGACTTCTGAATTTAAGAGACGGTCGATAATTGAGGCCATTTTAGTCGCCACAAATTCGTGGGCTTCGCTGTAAGGGAAGAATTGTCTGGGTAAAAAATAAGGCCGGGGAAGAATTCAATGAAGGAGAGACTTAAAGGATTTCTGAGGTTAACGTTCCATTGGCAGGACTGAGTAACATCCTACAAAGTTATTTTTTTCTTATTTTGCAACCACAGGTTTTTCTGAATACACTGCCTACCCTGTGGCATCATGATGCAAAGTAAGAAATCAAAACTAAAAAGAGTGAGATGAGACATTATTGAGAAAAATGGAGGATTTTTATATAAATTGCTTTAAAGATAGGAAGGAATGTTTGTGCGAGTGAAGCCACGACGTAATAAACGAGGGAAACCAAGAATACATGAAAAAAAGTAAATTGAGACTATTCAGACGTGATATAGCGGCAGTTCGATACATTTAAATGAAAGGTACCTTACCACTTTTCCACAATAATTTACTGACAAATCCAGGTAGAGTTTTCGATGCATTCCGAAGTGCAACAACCAAACATTTCAAAATAATGAAATACCGCTATACTACGCCTAAATCGGTTTATCTTATTGGGAATGCTATTATAGCATACCAGGCCAAACTCTACTTGGATTTCCGGTAAATTATTGCTGCAAAACTACTTTTCGTTTCAAGAATTAATAAGCTAAATAATACATTATTTTCATTCTGCAAATATATCTGCCTTAATAATTAGGACAAACATTTCTCCCAAAATAGTGCCTAAATGACTAAATACATGAGGGAAAAATTAAATATCCTATCCGTGAATATTTCCATGATCTTCTCGTCCAGTTTTGTGTGTTCCAGCCCACGGTGAACGCTTTCCTAATTCTTCACCACATGAGTCCTCTCCAGGTCCCTTCCCTGGCTCAGAGTGAAGAGTTGGATCCCTTTCTAAAGAAAGACTGGTGAATAGAGGTCAGCCATGATTGATGGGCTATTATAATAAGGGAGGGGAAGGTTCAAGGACGAAAAAGGTCTTTAGCCGAGTGGAAAGGCAGGGTTGCGTGCTATTCTTGAGGGATTATAATACCCTTATCACACCTTTCTTTCCTCGGATGTAGCAATTAAATCCTCCTACCGCGTGAAAATAAATTCTTCTTGCATCCTTCCACATTTGGAAAGTGCCACCGAGGGGCGTATTTGAGGGGGGGTGGCAGGGGTTATGCCCCTCCCCCAAAGTTTATAGAAAAAACTTTTAATTTTTTGTTAGTTTAAATGTTTTTGTATCCTTGTAAAGGAGTAAAAGGAGTGTACATGCAGATCCATAAAACATGAGAGAAGTTTTAGTTGTATTTAACAAAGAGCGTGTAAATATGTCCGTTCTCCCGGGGGTTATTCCATACTCCCCGGACCCAGGTCTTGATTACGATTTCCCCCAAATTTGATGCTGAATCCGCATCTGGTGTCACTGTCAGAAATACCGCATCGTTAGAGAGTGATTATTTACCTGCTACCAACCATTACAAGCCGGCCTCAGTGGCGATGGGGCAAAGTCCTCGCCTGCAAACCTGTAGGTCGTGGGTTCGAGTCCTGCCTGGGTATGCTGCCCCTATCCTGGGTAAGGATGTTAATGTGTCTTTGTTAGTTGTTGAAACCCCACGATTTAGAGGCCTCATTGTACTGTTTTCAGGGGTGATTGAAATAAATACTTTGAGAAATACAAGATTTTAGAAAAATTATCTGCATTTTACACGATAATTTTTCCGACAGTTTATAAAAGTTTTAAAAGAGGAGAAATACGTAGCTATGAAAAGGCTAGCGGATAGGAGAGCGGAATCGATAGCTGCGTCAAACCTATCGTAGGACTGTTGACATATGATGTGAAATTAGACGCCTGTTTATAAAAAAAACCAGTCAATTTTGAAGTAGCATTATCACCACCTATTTACCATTTTTGAGTTGGCGGAGGGAGAAAAGTACCGCGTACTCACCAGAGAAAATGGAAGCCACAGCAGCAATGATGAAGGAGAAGATAACACCGGGGCCAGCGACGTTCTTAGCCACCATCCCAGCGACGAGGTACATGCCTGTGCCGACGCAGCTTCCAACCCCGAGAGAAGTCAGGTCCAGGGTCGATAGGCACTTCTGCAAAAGGGAATGGAAAAAAGGCATTGTCATCCGGTGCATTGTACTATATGGGTCAAAGCGTACATTTTTCGGTCACATTCTGTCATCGAAATCCAGGAAAAAGAAATATTGCAAATGGCATAATATTCCTTGAAGTTCAGTGACTATCAAATGTCTTTACAAAACCTCTAGTTTTTATTTAACAACGCCAACCAATAGTGTCCACCATTTCTGAATTTTCTCTCACTCAGCGAAAATATTCAACGGGTTTCTAAATGACTTTATATATTAAACGATATCCTTAAAATTTTGCAATTACACTTTTCAAGCTTAAAATAAAGTTTTAAATTAGATTGACAAAATAAAATTCCAAAACTGCATTTTTATGGGCGCCCTTCTGGAGATGCACAAATATCTCCTTTAAAGAGGCGGAAAAAATAAAAAGACGACGTTCTCTTTACGCACCAATCTCTGAGCGGCGAAAATATGGGAACTCACTTGCAGATATAGGTGGAATGTTAGAACTCATGCATTCAATTATAATACAGCACGAAATGACTTATGTAGACACAAGAAATCACAGTTTTATAAGAAGCAATTGTCGTGTCTCTTTTCAACATCGTTCGTGAATTTCGCCACCAAACGCCTTAAAACATACTATGAAATAGGTCAAGATTGCAATGCTTCCCACGAGATTGGCATTATGAGAAATAATTCAGCGGAATACGAATACAAATATAAAATATTAGAGGAAACTAATATTTTATGCGTGTATTCAGAGGAATACTTCGCTATTAAGAACTACCAATAAAAACCTCTACTTCGCCTGGCTGGAATTTATTTTGGGAGATTCTATAGGCTGCCCCTGGTATTTAAACACAAGATCCTTGGATCAGCAGCCAACTGTTCTGCCTACTTGACTATCACGCTCTGATTATGGTACTATAACATTTTACCAAACTGATATACCTAGCAAATACCAAGAAGTAAAGTATGGTAAAACGTTATCATGGTCCACAGGGTAAAATCAGTATTTGCCACAATAATAATGCCGGTACATAGGAGGTGATCGTAATAAGGACTTAAATTTGAAATAAGTTAAATTTTATTATTTTCCAATCGCGGCAATACTCCGGAAAATAATTTATTTCCATGGAATTGTAGTTTAGAAGGGTCAATTAACAGGGCAAAGCGACATCAAAGAAACCTACTAAGCGAGTTCTTCTGAAGAAGAGGCTTTACCTATGACAGATTCATAAATGTGTGTACCTACTGAATACTGAGAAATGTAAACAGTACCAACAAGATTTAACTTTGAGGCCGAGTAGCAGGAAGTCGGCCCGGTACTCGCTTCACTAAATCCTATTCTACGAAAGCCTTTTACAGCTGAATATCATGACGACAAGGACACAGGCTAAATTATCTCTCTGAACGTCACTCACCATAAAATTGTGAGTTTTTGAAAAACGCGACTTCCCTTTTAGTTGCGCATTTCACTTAGATGGCTATGTGATATCCACTTCCAAGCTAGTAAAATCTCTTTGGCAACAAACCATCAAGGTACAAAAATTTATTATTCACCATTTGGATTCTTTAATTCCAAGGATTTAAAATAATCAATCTTAGGAAAATTATGTCACGAAAAGTGTTCGACACAAAACGCATGGAGGTATAAATGAATTTCAACGTGACTTAAAAAAAAGCAGTAGTCTTTTCCAGCTAGGTTTACTCATAGGAAAAGATGAAAAGATTTTGTAAGTAGCGACGAAATCAAGCAGGAAGAATATTTTTATGAAACAGTATAATGACTGTCATTGAAAAAGAAATAAGAAAACTTTTAAACCAGTTTGCCAAATCCACAATTCCGCAATGAAACCTACTTCATGAATTGACGTGAAAAAATTCCATTGGGAATTACTGATTGATAAAATGACGATATAAGCATTAATTTAAAAAACTAGATTAATAAACTAAATAAGCAGTACAATGGAATTGCTTTTTTCAGCAAGGTTTACTCCTGGAGAAGGATGAAAAGGTTCGTTGAACAGTGACGAAATTAACCACGAAGAATATTTAAAATAAGATAATGATTTGCCATTAAAAAAAGAAATGGAAAGTATTTTTTTACATTAATAGCCAGCAACAATATACCACATCCACAATTCTACGCTGAGAGCTATTTCATAAACTGAAGTGAAAACATTGGATTGATCATTAACGATTGATAAAATTACTATAAAGGCCAGTAAAATTAGGTATCAAGGCAAGTAAAAACAACTATGAATGCAGTATATATCAGCGAAGCGTGTGAGAAGACAGCACTTAATCCAAGTAAGACACTAAGTCCGTGTGACAAAAATGGATATTGATTTTAATGATCAAATAATACAGAGCGTCGCGTCGCCTAAGACCTGCCTAGCGGAACTGATGTTGGCGTAAGCCTCAGAAGCGGTACCATGTTCAAGATAGATACAGCGACGAATTATTAACAGATAGCTAGCTTCAGACAGGACTCATCTGAGAGGAAAATTATAATCGTAGCGAGGCAGTCAAGCGGAAGCAACCATTAAATCCGAATAACTTAAGCAGAAGATAAATGGAGGGGATAGTCTAGCTCTTCTGCGGACCCTATCTGGACCGTCACACAGCCATTAGAGTACCCACTCGTATCGATTCGGGTGAATGGCCTTTAAGAAAGAGATAAAAAAGACCTGTTTGCCTTGTGCGAATACTAAAATTGCTCCACTCTTCCCCTTGGTATCCGAAAGCACTTTTCAAATCGAAGGCTCTGAGGGAAGAGAGCAGAAGAACACGTGGAAGGGAAGGAAATAAAATTGAAGAGCAAAGGGAAGAAGGGAAGTGCTCTCCCGTTCGACTTGGCCGTGAGAGAGACAGAGGAAGGGTAAAAGGTTTGCAAGTGGATTTTGGTGGAAAAGGTAGAGGGAATAAAGTTCCGTGTTCGGAGAAATTAGCGTGTATTAGCGTATTAGGGTGGTGCTTGTATATACAGCGTGTACATACATGACAAAGTGGTGATGTTTCAGTAATTCATAGAAAGTAGGGATAGGGTGGCAGAGATTTTTCATATGCATAGGTGGATGCTGAAAAAAAAAAGAAAAAAAAAATGAAAAATAAAATGCACCATCTCTCTCCTCTGTTTCTTCACAATCTCCACTGTTTAACGATAACTACCAACAAGCTTCAAAAAGAAAAATCATTCAACCATACTAATTCGTGAAATAATAAAAAAGGCTAGCTGCCCAATGCTGCTTGCTCCGCAGTCAGGTCTGGCTCATTGGTCATAGTCAGTGTTGCAGGACTTCAACCAAATGGCATTAAAAACAGGTCTATAGAGCAGAGCAGTGCCGCCTATTTTTTGGATGGAAGTATTTTACTTACCTTCATGTTATAGCACCTTAATATGCACTGTATTGTGTCCTTTGATTTTTGTTTTTCCCAGTTTACATCCACGATTGCATTGCACGTGAACCAATTTTTGCAAGCAGCTAGACCTCATGAGAGGTGCAGAATGAGCTATTTTTTCTTCAGAAAAACGTTCTCTTTTTTAAGTCGATATTCAGACAAAAATTCGAAGCCGATGATAAATTTCTTACGAAAAACTTCTTATTTTACGTCAACCATTGTACCAAAAAACATCTATTTCGACGTATTGTCATCCCAAAGCCCCGGAAAATTACTTATATCGATCACTTTAATGGTGATTAAGGTATTACAGACGCTTTTGTTGAATTTTTCCCAAAACCAGGGGAAAATTTCTACGAAAGTGTGCTTGAATTTCGCTGTTTTCCTATTACGTCGGTATTGAGACCAAATAAGGTCCTTTTGAAATTTCCATCGGATTTCTGCAAATTTATCAAGATGGTTTTCAACGACAAATATTTCGGAACGAAGGTGTGCTCAGAAATGGACACTGAATGATCCAGAACGCAGCCACGCCTGACCAAAATAAGGGTCCCAAAGCGAGATTTATGCACTGATAGAACCCAAATAAGAAGTATAAATGCGACAGACGGACACCACTGCCAACTTAACATATATGGACAACCTTCCTGGTCGATATTAATTTTAAAAAGCCTCATGCTCATAGGATGACCAAAGAAAGAAGACAGCCTCACAACATTATAGAGAGAGAGTCGTATGAAAGGAAATGGAAATGATTCATAAATAGTCAAAGCAATGGCAGAGAGATATCGGATATTAGAAGACTGAGAAAACAGAGAGGCCTACTAGTATTAATGTACACTGTAGTATGACGAACTATCGGAAAACTCCGGCGACAATCAAGAAGTAATTGCTGCATTTTCATTTTATAAATCAGAGGCGATTAGAATTAGAGGGGATTAGAATACTTTATTATATACGTGCACTGTTTTAGACAAGGTTCGAAAATGGTCAAACCAGCATGGCGGAATTCTGACCACGCTCAGAACTCAAATACAGCGCTTCCAGATGTTTACAACCTCCTTGGATCTTCCTCCTCCCCCTACTGTTGTCGGATACGTAAGGCTCGACATTGTAAGTGCTCCTTCTGTTTGTCTCGATAATGACGCTATAGCCGTCGAAACTAGTTGATAGCAAATAAAAGTTTGTGGAACAGCACTGCTTTTTTACTTCACCATGAATATGCACGGTTTATTTAGATCCATACTTTATAACATTAGGAATAGTTGATATTTTTATCAACAATGTCAAAATAAGCACGTGGATGCAAAAGATGAAATAAAATACTACATCAAGCGACTCATTCTCGACGAAGGTAGGTACTGCGTAACGCAATCGTGAGTGTCTCGCCTTGAGAGAATCGCTCGCCATTGAACGCCCGCACGAAGTTGCGTGAGACTCGCGAATTTCATCGGAATGCGAGTCCTGGAGTCGCTGAGTGCCATCTCGTGTCGAGAGCGATGCGCGCACCTACTCGGGGAAATAGACTAATGCAACAAATGGGTTTTATCGACTGGCTTCTTCCTATGGGGATGACTCGAGTGCATTTCCTCATTGAACAAATCCCTTTTTCAAACATCACCCTCTTCCCTAAACCGGAGTATTATCGTCATGTCGTAGTATTCCGAAAAGCACGTAAGGGAGAGAGAAAAGAATCCGAGATGATTTAAATTTATGACATAATACTTTCAGTCGATCTAAGCGCGATGGAATGGATTTTTTCCATATTTAAAGAAGCACTTGTACGTTTCCACGATTATAAACTTTTAATCCCGTATTAGTTGACTCAGGCGTGACTTAATGGAATCTACTTAATAAAAAGTAAAGAAAAATTTGTGATTCCATATAAGTATTTAATGTATAAATTAGGCTTCGACGTGGCACCTAATCATCTGGTACAAATGCATAGAAATCATTATCATTCAACCTAGGTCGTACATTAAATATTAATGTGGAAGTAACATTTTTTAAATTGTTTTCATTTTATTCGACCGGCCTGGGATTCGATGTTACTACATTATCTTCAAGGAACAAAATGGTTTGCTATTTTGACCTTGCACCATTTTGTGCCTTGAAGATGATGTATTAAAATCGAAACCTAGTTCAGGAAAAAGTTTATAACCGTGAAAAATTGCAAGTGTTTATTTCAATTTATAATATTAACCCATTTCCGCCCAGAAAAGTTTCTGCTTGCAATGTGAATACATATACGTGGCAAATTGTACCTATGGTCGTCTTTAGTAATCAAGAGAAATGTTTTGGTCATACATTATCTTGTTCCTTCAGAATAACCCACAGCCACATAGCTAAGCAGTGGGGCAATTAGATCAGAATCTAAATTGTTCAATTTCTACAAGTAACTTTGATGGAAAGGATGAATCTTCAGGGGAAGCATATTTTTGGATGAAGGAAAGTTAAAATAAACTATAAAATGCCATTTCCTGTTTAATGTTTTTATACTAAAATGTAATTTACAGGTAGTAGGCGTCAATATTGAATTTCATTCACTTAAATTCAGTTTTATGGTTTATGGAATCAAATTCCGTGTCACACCTGTTTCTTTCTGCCATTGGGCTTATTTCTACCAGCTTCAAAATTGAACCATTAACTGGATTGTTAGAGAAATCTTCAACAACATATTTGTGGCATTAGTAAGGAGTGGTGGTATCCTTCAATAGTCTCTTATGCTCTGATTGGTAACATGTAGCCATATGACTACGATGCAGTGGCGTAGCCAGGAATTTTGCTGGGGGGGGGTCCAAAATCAGGGGGGAATATTTTTGGAAAACCGCGCACTAAGTGGGTTTTAAACTAATTTTAACACTTTTCATAATCGAAAAAACTTAATTTGTTAAAGAAACATTTTGTAAGTTTCTGATTTTTCAATATTTTTTTTTCTTTTATGAAGGAAAATTATTGTGTTTTTATATTTCGGGGGGGTCCGGACCCCCCGAATCCCCTCCCCCCCGGCTACGCCATTGCTACGATGCAACCCTACAACAGCAATGAAAAACACCAGGAAATTAGTTTTGGAGGAGACAAGATTGGAAAGAATCCGCAATAAGGAAGGGAATCGTAATTACATTAACATTTGATTTGATTTTAGAGGCATGGCTTTGTAAGAAGACCTTAATGAGTTTTAATGAGGAAAATGTTTACAGAAAAAACAGGAATAGGTAATTGAGAGCCTGAGGGAAAAGGAAACAAAAACATAAAGCATAAACAATATTTAAACTGAATATTCACGAATCCCTTTAGATTTAAAGCTAACGATACTTTGTTTTAGCCATATTAGAAAGTTCGTTCATAAAATAACTAAGGAAGCTTTCATTATTGCCAACAAAACTTGGAAAACTTCACAAAAAGAGTCCCGGAACTTGAGTTTGCGCAAATGTTTTGGCTCGAGATGTTGGTTAAACTTTCTTGATATTGATAAATATCCGGTTGGAAAACAGGATCCGGAAAATAATAACATCGATAAAAAAATAAGCTCATCATCACAAAAGTTTTAGACAGAGAATATAGCAAAAACTACGATGAAACTTAGAGGGTGTTGATAAAAGAAGGAAAAAGACCCAAACTGAAACTTCTAAAATGCTTTTTAATGAGATAATCATTAAGTGTTCCAAGGAAATGTGTTTCAAATAAAAGTAAAGGATCATGTTTTATAAAGGCCTTAGAAATTGAAACTACAATTCAGGTTCAAAGCAATAAATTGATGAGAGATCAGGATTGGGAGATCAGTAATTCAGTGGAAAAGTAAAATTTAAGGGAAATTAAATGGAAAATATTTTTTTTTCATTTGAATTCATCATCCGCTGGGTGCTAGTGAGGGATACAATCAGGGATGCCTAGTGAAACGGAACGAAAATGTTTTATTTATATCGGTTGGGAAACGACAATACGAGGCCTAGGTTTAGTTTCGTTCCTGCACGAAATTAAAATCACCAAGAAGTTTAGTTTCAATCCGGGACGAAACATTATTCCCGGGAATTAATCGA
This sequence comes from Ischnura elegans, assembly GCF_921293095.1. Lineage (NCBI taxonomy): Eukaryota > Metazoa > Arthropoda > Insecta > Odonata > Coenagrionidae > Ischnura > Ischnura elegans. Next base: position 55,910,996 of record NC_060253.1, read on the forward strand.
AACTCCGCTGGTCATAGTTATGTTTCGATCCCAGAGGTTGAGTGGAGGGGGATAATAGGGAATAGTTTCGACCCATTACGTTTGACATACGCACAGAGAGGTTACAGCATTGAGCTTAAAAATCAAATGGCCAATTTGCGTTCACCGTTCTCCTGTTTGTGATAAAAATATGAGTGCCCCATGCACCTAATGGTGGTAGGCTGAACCTCTACTTCATTCAACCATACTTCGTACTCGGTGCGTGGGTTGTAACTAAACTGTTCGAAGCTGAAGCACGTGGTCCATTCGGTGCGAAACATTATCTGCGTTTCGTTTCGTCCCAGAGTTTTAGTTCAGTTTCGACCCGAAGTAGCTTTGACTCCGATTTCGTTTTGACCCTGAGTTTAGCTCTCCAGGTTTAAATCCATTTCGTTTCTACATTTCGCTCTTGGGAAAGAAACTATTGAAATTTTACTGGTTTAGACTTTCGTTTTGTTTCGTTTGCCATCCCTGGATACAAGGTCCCATACGATAAAAATAATTACGGCATGATATTCTATGGAGTTTTGGGAATTCCTCGTTTCATCCAATGAGGATTAAAATAAACGCTCATAACCGAAAGCTTTAATAGCAATCAAGTCTGCGAAATGGAGCTAAGTGGAAAAAAGAAACGTATCGTCAAGGCATTCTTTTTTCTGTTTAAAGTTCTTGAGATACAGGCCACCACTGTTAATCCAAATCACGAAAATCAAATTTCTTCTTTTAATGGAAGATGCTCTCTCAGAAATTACTTAATAACCTATGTCACATTACTATGATTTCGAAAAATAAAACGTAATATTGTAACCACACTTAAAACTGAGCTATGATGTATTGATCAGTCAATTAGATTTTGCCCAAAATAAATGTGAAAAGTAATTTGAATATTTCCATTGAAGTCTTTTAAGAAAAAAGACAAATGTTTGCTGCTCTCAGTAAAAAATTGACAGTAAAGTATAACAAAACGCAATATGGAATTTTTAGTTCGGGTGTTCATTTTTAAACAGCTTTGGTACCAGATTGCAAAATTATTGAAGGAATGGATGCTATCTGTCGGATATGATACTTTTTTTTGGACTTAAAACGTTATGGCAACCAGTAAACGCTTATTTTGAGCTGCGTAGGAGGATGAATTTGAAATAACATTCAAAAAGGTTTAGTAAAATTCATTTAAGTTATTCTATTAATATTACATTAAAAATTACGTTTGCTGAGAGTAACTGGAGATGAAAAACTCTGAATGGTAGTCAAGAACATAAATGTAAGTTATAAAGGTTCATCCACAGAGAGAATAATGTCACCTTTCTGATATAACGTGGAAATTTGATTCCTCCTTCCATAGGTTGGAATCCAATTCCTTTATCACGCAATATAAGAAATTTTAATTAACTAAGAATTAACGAGGGAAAAATAAATCACCTCGTTTTGACCCTTTTTATATTAATTACCTTGCCTTACGACCAAAGGCTTCGTGACAAAGTCTTCCTTCATTTGTTTTAGAGAATCATCACCTGTACTGAATCCATCATTTTCGCACAGTCATCAGATAACAAGGTCACCGCAAGATTGATTTTTTACCCTAGAATTCCGTCAAGTCTCTGTATCACTTGTTCCTGCAGCAAGGAATCAAATTTCCTGTCCTTGGCAGAAGGCTATAATAACCTTCCGCACTTCACGGAAAAATATGAACTGATTCCAATCAGCAGGTCTTTTATTTATTTTGCAATTTTCTCGATATATAAGAGGAATTGCCAGTTATTCGTGACTTATTTTTACTTAATAAAAATTTCCCGGGAAGTATAATCGAAAGAAGGAAGAAATCTTCATTTATTACGATAGAGAGAGAACTTAAGTCGACCGGTTGCGAGCTAAAATAGACTGTCATATCAAATAATGTTAAAATAAACACCAGAAATCAAATCTGATGAAATGGGGCTCAAAGCAAAAATATATTTACAGATCTTTTTATTTACTATACGTTTGTGACGAATAAATAATAAATCTCATAAATTATATGGTAAATTCATTATTTCGCGCGAACGGTGTAAGGGACCCTTTAAAAGGAGTATATCATTTATTACTTGCATCTTAGACAAATTTGGAGACATAATATCATTTTTGAACGAAGGGTATCTCTCTTCGGTGGTTTCTGGTTGCCATACTTGAACCCGATGAACCTATATGTGCATTATTTATAAAATTTTACAGAACCATATCTTAAATGGCTCCGAACGATATTTCTTAGTTTCATTTCCTTCCTTAAATTCCTTTTTGAAGTAGTTTACTGCATTTACCCGATTATGAACGGCCTAAAAGTATAAAAACTCACAGCGGAATCATGTTACTACTAGCATCTGATATTAAAATATCTATAAAAGTCATGATCATTGTTTGATTCAAGATAAGTATACCTTTAAATTGAAAAACAAAGATGCATGCCACTGTTTACTACACGACCGTTTCCTTTTAGCAATCACATCATTCACAATTAGTCAACCTTCTTGAAATAATGTACTACCTATACTAAATTATAAACGGGCCAGTAAGTATGTAAAACTTTCTCATCATTTGATGTGACATTTTCACTTTTGAACCATTAACATGACGTTATAACATCAGCAATTAATTACATTCCTTGTCATATAGCTGACAGTATGTATAGCATGTCGACGCAAGGGATGACCAGAAATTCTGGCAATCAAATTATGTGATGAGAGTAGTAGATTTGCGGTGTTTGAGTTGTCGCTCAGGAAAGAGAAGGTGCAGGAAGGGAAAACAAACGGAGAAGTGGTACGATGTTTGAGGAGAGGAAGTTGCCGAAGGAAATCAGACGGAGAAACGGAAAGTGAGCGTAGGGGGTAATAATAACCCGCCGAGAGAGGAAAGAGAAATTGGGGGGTATGAGAAGAGAGAAAATTAAGTCTTTATGGATGCGGTGATAAGAGATCTTCCATTTATTTGAGTAAATATTTTAATCCTATATATTTATAGTGGTGCCCAATAAATAAAATAAATAAGATCTAAAATACACCAAAGGATGAAGTTCGCCATGAAACAATATTTGACTTAGCTGGGATTCGCACCAGGATCTCCCAATTGCCAGTGTTACCCAGTTACACCACCAAGCCATTTTTTATAATTATCATTAAAAATTGGTGTGGTGGTGTAACAGGTTAACACACCTGACCGGCAGTCGGGAGATCCAGGTTCGAATCCCGGCTAAGCCAAATATTTTTCAAGGCTAACTTCATCCTTTTGTATATTTCACTTGCACTCGTGCGCATGTCTGCGTTCAAAGTCACTCGTTTCTGCAGTTCTTTGAAGATCTAAAATATTTGCTCAAATTAATGGAAAAAGAAGGGGTGGCAACCTTACATTTCGATATCAATAAAAAGGCATAATTGTGCTTTCATCCAAGTAAAGTACGACTTTAAATTAAGACAAAAATGTCTGCCGCCATTTTTGGGACATAACTATTTCCTTTTAGCTATAAAACCACTCGCAATTGGTGATTTTACATCATTTTTGCGCATCTTTCTCTGTTACTGATAATAAAATTAAAACTGATTGATACCAATGATTCGCAAATAAATTTTTTAAAGGAATAAAATGCATCAAAACCGTCGGATTTTATTGGAAATACTGCGTACACATTTTTGATATACTATCTTTCTCCATCAATATCGTCCCTCTTTCTTAAAAGATAACGCACCACCCAGTAAAAAGTTCTCATGCGGCAGTGATGTTATTTTTTATTCATACTGGCAAGTATACTTTCGCAAAAAGAGTTATGTTAATATAATAATAACATAAGGGCTCACTTTATTGCACATTGAAGGCACGCTACGATTGAAAAACGGGAATCTACCATTGATCAAAAGAGGCAAGAGAAGAAACACATGATAAAAACTTCGAAAGAGCCTTTAAAAAGGAGACGCCGCGATATGAAAGGCACTTATTACGTAGTGCTAGGAGCAGCTGTGTCTCGTCGGATACTTTATAGAAGCACTATGTCACGTAAAAGAAGGGCCCTCTTGTAATACTCCTCTGCCGCCTACACGACATGGGGGTCCTTGTGAAAAAAACGAATGGAACCATCACGGAAGAGTAGGTACCTTGCTCTTGCAGGTCCTACTTCTCTTCCTTGCGTCCTTTAAAGGCTCTCTAATTGCAGGGACCTGATATCGTATAGGTAATTCTGCAATTCATTTTATCTATCTATATATTTATACATGTAAAAAAGAGGATGTCTGTTTGTTTGCCCGTTATGAATTTCAAAAAGGCTAAACGGATTGGTACCATAGTTAGTACACCGGTGCATTTTATGCTCCCAAACCCCGTAGTTATACTTTCGGTTGCGTCGGACGCGTCCTCCGCGTCGTTTTCTCATAACCGTTTGTTACGTCACGTAATACAACTTCTATGGTTGCGTATCCTGCCGGGTAGGCACACCTCTTCACTCGCTCACAGGGAAAACTTAACTCAGATAATACTACTCTTGTATATAAACCCTCTCGGTGCAAACTATTTTGCCGGGGCATGAGCTCATAAAACGTTCTTGGTCTACACACGTACAGACACACAGCGAACAATGTCGCGGAGCGGGGTATAAGCTGATCTGGTGCCCATTACACGGAAACAATTTTTCCATTGTTTTCTGTTCAGCGGCATGTCCTGCCATGGAAAATCCTGCCGAGTGACATTCAATTCCAAGTGTCCCACTTTTCTTGGTACTACTATCTTTCCCGAGCAACGCCGGGTGGCCTGCTAGTTTAGAATAAGTCCACTCATGTCTATTTCTGTGATTCTAATTTGGGATGAGTCGATTCCAAATGTCCGGTTCTCGATTCCACCGATTCTCTGACGCGTTATCGGAAACGGGAAGTGATCGACTGAAGTCAATTCTGATCCCATCGATTCCAGGAAGATTAATATTTTGAAAATAGACTATAAGCTTGGGACATAATAATAGTTTTCATTATATAATAAACTATCGCCATTTTTCTGACACGAACCTTTCTTTTTACCTGTCCATTCACTCAGCATTATTGATTTCAAATCATTTTCACATACCTTGTATTTAAACTAATTTATGACGGCAAATAAAAATTACTTAATACTGATAATTAGCAAAGCAGTGTGTTAAGAGGAACGAAATACATCAATACCGTCGGATTCCATTAGGATTATCACATATGTATTTTTTCATAATCCTTAAAGATCCGCTCTTCAATGCTAACGAAGGAAAAGTAAAAATGAGCGTCACGCAGCTGATCCCGAAATGACAGGGGATTAGAGAGATAAGACTTTTTATTTTAAAAAAATTTCCTAACCTTTGATGCATCAAACTCTCTTGTATGATTGCTGCGTAAATGAATGGCAATTTATTTGGCATTATAATATATTATTCAAATTTCATTTTAACCTCCACATTTCTATGGATACGGCATGTTTATATCGTCTCATCATTTTCAGTTCCATACACTGATAAATATTTTAAGCATCCATTCTTAGCCGTCATGTTTTTTCACAAAAAAATTTAATTCGATTAAAAAATGAAAAAGAAGAAACTTTGTGCTTTCACATGAAATCTTTATTGACACATTCACACGACCATGGTTTCAACGTAAGACGTCATCATCAGGTGAACTCTACAGAGGTCCATCACATCAATTTATACCGAGATTTACCTAGAATTAGCCTAGATTAGACTCTTTGGAATAGATGGAAATTTTGCAGCATGTACGTTCCAATGACAACATTGTTAACGACTTTTTGTATGACTCCCACTCCCCTCTTTTAAACGTCCCACTCCTGAATTCCTGGGCTAACGACATGTCGAAGCCTTCGGCCTCTCTCTAATCTGAACCCCCCCTTCATTTACCATACCATTCCTAAGGGAGCCTCCTCCCCCTAACTTCCTTCTACTGTATGACCAAGTTCTTTCCCCCTCCTTCATCTCTGTTGACCAATCCGTTCAACCTAGTTACCTTCCTCCCACCTCCTCCAAGCCTGGTATAAATTATGTGATCGACCTCCGTAGGGTTCACCTGATGATGACGTATTACGTTGAAACCATGGTCGTGATAATTTGTCAATAAAGATTTCATGTGAAAGCACAAATTTTCTTTTTCATTTTTCATAATGATTCGCTTTCACAAAGTTGCGTCTCAAATCATCAATTTTATCGATTAAAAAAACCAACCTCTTACCAAATTGACCCAAGGACTTAACGTGTATATTGAGTTTCAAATTACTTAACTTAAGGCAAACCATCCTTAGTACGGTGATAAAAGGATTTTTATGATGAAGAAATTGTACCCATTGAATCAAAACTAATGCATATTATAGTCTTGCTCGCAATATTGAGTTATATTTAGACAGTAGCGTAACTAGAAATATAATCTGAGAGGGCATGGTGGTCCTGGAAAAAGTTTTGAAAAAAGACACCTGGAAATACATTTTATATCATTTTTGACCTAAATATTTGTATTTTACTCGTAATTCTGCCGAAAATCATCACAACAGGGAAAACATAGGCAATAGTTTAAAAAAATATTTCCCTCGGGTTTTGGGGAGGATAGAGGAAAAATCTAATTGCTTTATATTTTCCTACAACTTGCGGAATCTTTGACGCCAAACATTCCCCTTATCAGCTTTTTTTTCTCCACCTTTCCCTTCGAACGTCCTCAATCCTTCATGTCGGTCTTATACCTACCGTCCCCGGAAATACCACCACAAAAAATTACCCTTCAAGTTTCCCTTCCTACTCGTCGTGCCATTAAAAATGTAAACCACTAATTGCAATGCTTGTAAACCACATTTCATTTTTTCACCAACCCTTAAATTTACTTATGAACGGATGTTTGTCACCAGTAGAAACTTTCTGGTAACCATGACCTAGGTACGCCGGAAATAGGTAGTATTTCTTGGAAATTTACCGAAAGGAAGAAGATTGGAGCACTTTGCCGCGATCGCTTTAATTCCTCCCACACTGTACGGAATCTTTATCCCCAACCGTTCCCCTAACCATCTCTTTTTCTTCATCATTCGACCCCTCCTTACCTTCTCAATCCCTCATGTCCCCGGAAAGCCATCAAAAAATTGCCCTCCCGAGTTTCTCTTCCAACCCTCCGCGCCTGGTCTTTGAGATTTCCCCCACACGGCTCCGCTTTTAAAAAATCTTTTTTTTTCGCCAACCCCTTCCGATTCTTCTCTTTTTTGGATCGCGACTGCTTCCTCCCATCCCCATTACAGAGCTCTCTCGACTCCTCTTCCCTTCCTGCGTCCGAAGAAAAGAACTCCCGGCCGTCGAAGAAGGCTTTGAGACGGCAGAATGCTCTCTCTCTCTCTCTCGCCCCAACCGAGGCCCTTTTTTTAACGGCCGTTTTATCGCCGCCACCCGCGCGACGTGGGTTCGTCTTCCGCCGACAAATTGTGTGTACTCCGCGACGCGAAGCGGGCGTTGAACCTGTCTCGCAGTTTATTTTCAGAGTTCGCGTCTCGTCATTATCTGCGATCGTACGACATTTCTTTTGCCTGGAATCTTTCGTCAGTGGTAATGAGCCACATTAATCGTCGAATGTCTTCACAAAACAGACGTTATGCTATTATTTTTGTCAAACTGAGGTCAAAAAAATCTCTGGTTAAATTTTTGATGGTTGAGATAATATAAAAGGATTTCTGGCCAGAAAATAAGTAACGGGCTCTACGTTTTCATCAATGAAAAATACTCAATGACGCCTGTTAAAAATGATAATGATGAATATGTATGCAATACTTTTTTTGAAACTTCTCGGGGCTTTAGCTATACTGGTACATGCGCGAAGAAAAAATTAAAATAAATTATTTATGACTTGAAGACCCCAGTAGGATAGCAATAAACTGAAAAATGGAAAAACGCCAGAGATCTTAACTTGTAATGCAATATAATAGCAATATGAAATGAAAAAGAAATCCCCGTAAAATATATATATCTAAATTTCACTGTTTTTTTATAAAGACAAATACTTTGTATAGCATATGTAAAAAGCTGATTGAGTAGCTGGTAAGAATATAATGAGACTTTCGTACTTCTTCGGTTCGTACTTGAATAAGTACGAGTTTCGTTAGAGGAAGTATCAGTCCTTCCCAACCGGTCGAATTTTGAATTTTTTTGCGACGGTTCAACGGTTAAAAAATTATGCTATCATATCGAAATCGACGGTGTGTATATTGTCGGCTTTTTCCAAGAGTTTCCCTTTTCTCCAAAATAAAAATTACACATCTGAGAGAACACAGAGGTAAGTTGTCATTAAAAATTGGAGAAAATGAAATATCCACCGAGCGAGAGTGATGCAGTCATTTATCGTAAAAATACTTAAAAATGCCACCGAAAATTACACTTTAAATTATGTAAGGGTTGATTCTCATGGTTCACCTATGCGCGAGGAGTAAATGATTTCTTGGAAAAAAATATTTTTTTACCCTCAATCGTTTCTTTATTCTTAATCCTTCCTATTTGCTCTTTTATTCGACTCATGGAAGTGTGGTGTAATGTTTTCGAACCGAAAATTATTGAAGTACGCCCTGTCAAGAACAAGAATTCTTAACAGCTGACGGTGACATTAATAAGGGAAAAGAATTAACAAGGCAGTGGAAACGAGACTCCAGGGCGGGCTCGCAAGGATACACTCCTGGGCCAGGGACTGTAAGCGCTACTTTTCTCCTCTGCACCCAGAAGGGGAAGGACGGGAAGGAACAAGGAAGGAGGCGCCGCCGCGATGAGAGCCCGCCGACGCCTCCTGGGAGGGGATAGGGAAGGAAGGGAAGGGGCGAGGAATCCCGCACCGTCACAAAGGCGGGCGGGTCCTACTACTAATGAAACCAAGCTTACGCTATTAATATTCTACCGATCCTAGTGGATTTTCCTATGAGGAAGAAAGAAATCAACAAGGCAATATGTTTATTAAAGCTCAGCTAGGATAAGTGCAAACCAACATTAAAAAATGACGACCTTCACACTTGAGATATAGCAAAACTCGGCCGGTGTGCGGTGATTGCGGTGGAGGTTAGAACACGCCGGTTGCAACGCAAGAGAGAGACTTGCACTAGGAGTTACGTCGAGGAGGAAAATTTGGTTATCCGTAAGTCATGAAAGTAGGGAAAATTAGGAAAGGTGCTGCTTTCTTGAGGGTTCAACGCAGTGGAATGAGATGGCAGGGAAATTTTACCGGGGATTGGCTTATTTCCATCAGCCGATTTCCCCATAATTTTTCTCGGAACTATCCGGGTTGACTGGAGCACCAGGAAAAACCGGAAATACGCCAACATGGAGAGGGGAACTTAAAAAAGAATGCCACTGACAAATTTAAGAAGGAAAATATTTACTTCTTTAGCGATGGTTGATACCTCAATGCATTTCTATAGTACTTACGCCATTAAAATTTAATTTAAATCAATGACGCTATAGTATTTTAACAGTTTTACTATTTAAACCCGGTATTTATTGAATAAATTCAGTACATTTGAAAATTTTAATACATTTGCATGAGTAAAATCATATCCTTAAGTGGTCATTTGAGGTTTTCACGTCTCATCCCCATAGAAATTTCATAATCATTGGCGAGGAACAGATAAATTAATCACATCTACCTTTAGTAACGAGTATCAGGGAACGACAACTATTTTGAATTCTTGTCCCACGTCATGGAAGCGGAGGTTGAGGGAGGACAAGAGCTTTTAAAATGATTGCATTCATAAGTCGATTTGAATTTTAGACTTGGATGAAATACCCAGGATAAAATAGATTGTTAAGAGTCAAAATATACCGATTATACGTTTGAAAAGGGCTTTCGTGGTTAAATTTTTGGAAATATAAAGACTTTTTAAGGAGCAGAAAAAATCACCAAAGTAACCGAAAAGTGGCATTTACTCGCTGCAAAAATCTATTGACATAAACGTCACAGTGGAAATTTTTATTTGAGACGAGTATTCAGTCGCACTGGGAAAAGAATTTCTACACAAGACGGATTTTTCTGCCATTGCGGGCAACAAATAACTCATTAGCGGGTCGCATTTTGCCCTTAGGCCTTTGCTTGCACAACCCCAATGCAGAAAGAATTAGGTTTTTGTTTATTTAGCAGCTAATTAAAACGACCAGGACCGAGTATTGAGCCAGGTTGTATGCAGTGGCGTAGCTAGGAATTTTATTCGGGGGGTCCAAAACTAGAGGTAAAATTTTTGAAAAACAGGGTCATAAGTAGAGGGTTTTAAACTAATTTCAACACTTTTCATAATAGAAAAAAAATTCATTTTTCAAAGAAATATTTTGTAAATTCATGATTTTCAATATTTGGTTTTCTTTTGTGATGCAAAGTAAGTGTGATTTTATATTTCGAGTGGTCCGGACCCCTCGGATCCCCTCCCCTTGCTACGTCACTGGTTATACGATTTAAATTGTGCAACTTATGATAATGATAAACGAAGATATCTTATTATCCACAATTTATTAACACGTGTTTCAATTGTTATACAATCATCCTCAGGTACTAATAGAAACTAACTAAAACTAAGTTAGTTTCTACTAGTACCTGAGGATGATTGTATATCAATTGAATCACGAATAGCACTCGGTTAATAAACTGTGAACAATACAATAGACTCGTTTATAATTATCATTAGTTATGTTCCACGAAATCTCTCCTAAGAAAGCTGACTTTATTTTTACAACTTAGCTTCTCCCAAGTTAGGCACCTTTACCGTGTCACCAAAAGGTATAAAAACGTTCCCGCACATTAAGGGTGAATATTCCGGATTTTGAATGCCATTGAACAATTAGGTTATACAAAGACTGATTAACCAAAAAAAACCATTATTATGGTAAATGCAAAGTGCAAAAATATTTACGTAGCCAAAACTCGGTAACTAAGCAGTTGCGATCCTGTGTTTATGGGCAGAAAGTGCTTATCCTTGTCTCCGCTAACACCTCCTGAAGTATTACAGATTCCTCCTATCCTTCCTGAAACACCATATTAAAATTGACGACGACGTGCACTTAGCCACACGTAACCTCAGGTTTTTCCACTGAATCCAACAAGACCACTTCAAGTCGAACGGCATCCTCCCAATGATCTCCCTCCGTGTCGCTTCCCGTAATGCAATGAACTCGTCTCTTTTCAATGTACCTCATCAGAGACTCAGAGATTCCTTACCAACCGGCTAACTATTACCTAAAATTCCATCAAAACTCTTGTCGATATAACATTATCACTTTCATCACATGCACCCGCCATTAGAAGACTTCCACTCTAAATCTCTCTCCCTTTACCCAACCAGTCCTAATTTACAAAAAGAGACGATCATATTTTTGAAATAATACGTGATGACTGAGTTTATTTAATGAGTATTTTTTATAATTGTTGTTTCTTTGCAGAACTTATTTAACTCTTTGATTGAATATAATTTATTTAACCCATTGTTCATAAATACAATGTTAAAAGGTTTACTCGACTGTTTATGGATTTGATACAAATAAAAATAAATGAATAATTCTATAATTCATTACCGTACTATTACAATAATTCTCTACCGTGGGTTGGTAAGCAGCCACACGCGCATGGCATCCGGTCTTTCAAATCGTTGTTAACACGGCTGAAGGCAGCACAAAAATATCTGCATAAAATTCACAGAGGAGTACCAAATATTACTTCAAATAAATAAACCTTACTGTATCCTTTTTGACCGTATTAATATACTCGGTATTAGGAAAAAAATATTGCTGTTGAATGTATTAAAAGAGGAAATGATATTTGTTTTTGTTTTATTGTCTTCTACAGGAAATTTATCTCCTTATTAATTTAATATTCCTTTTCCATTCCCTCCCGCCAGCAGTATTTCCGATTCACCCCTTATTTTCTCAAGAATCCTCTCAAACATTTCATTTCATTCCTTTGCCGTCTCCAGTCGGCTTCGAAGGACGACTCACTTGGAGCCATGAATTCCGGGAGACGCCTCCTCCCTTTCTTCTAAGGGCGCCAAATGCGTGAAAGAGGAGGATGGAATTCCCCCCAACCAACTATAAACCCTCCCCAATCTTCCCTCGTACCATCTCCATCAAGTAGCGCCTTAAATAATTGAAAGTTTTCACTGCTAGTAGCTCTCGCTGAAAAAACACTGAGTTCATGTTGCAATTATGGCATAACTAGATCATGCTGACAATTGCCCATTGTATAGTTTTTAATTTTTGACAAAGGTGGTTGATGCTAAGAAATATTGGTTCTCTCGCCACTATAGTGTAAACTAAAACAAGGAACATTTAATGACAGTTTTAGCATTAAATACATATTGTAGATAAATAAGTGAACGCAACAAATAATTCAACATCAATTGCTGAATGCATGAATAAATACACGAGCTTCCTGAATTTCCACATGAGGCCTACGTGACCAAAAATAATCATTAATTGGCAACAAAAGAAAAATAAATAGATACAACACCAATTAAATAGCCACCATTGATACTTATTTTCATCTTGACAACAACCATACGTTATACACAGCGTTCTTACTATCGAGTACGAACCTTATTGAAGTATTCTGACGGAATGTTTTGAACCGTAAACCATCCTCTATTGAATACCAAATTATCAAAGGGTATATCAACAAAAATTAAAAAAGAATCGGATTATAAAGTTTGATTTAGAAAAAATATTATCAGCGTCATTCATTTCTTATAAAAATCATCTCCAAATGGCGCAAGTAACTCCAGAAGAATTAGAAGTTCGAATACAAAATATTTACTTTTATTTACAGGTTATTCAAAGATCTCTTAATATGCTTACTCCCGTCGAACAAAATTAAAAAATTCATTAATTGTACTTTTGATTTGATAATCAAAGCAATCCCTCTTCTCCTTGCTTGTGAATTATTTCATTAAAACATTGCTCCTCTTCTTTGAAGAGCATTCACTATCTACATCTGGAATCCACAAATTCCGGGAGACGCCTCTTTCCTTTCTTCTAAGGGCGGCAAGGATGTAGAAGGGGAAGCTGAAATTCCCCCAAGCCTGCTATACACCCTCCCCAATCTACCCTCGCTCCATTATCAACCTTCAGGGACCCTCGCTACTATCGACGTGATTCAAATGAGAATGGCGCTCGAGGGGTCCCGCTCCCACGGTTAATCTTTAACTCTGACTGGGTACGATTGTCTGTCTGACACAGGAAGAGATCGTTAAGACGGATATCTCCGGTATTCTCACCCAATTATGTGCGCAAATATTTTTCCAGCGCTCAGAATCAGCTAATTTATTCCTTCAAAATGTGACTACGAAATTGTATGCCTAATTTTACGACGCTAATCAGATACAAAATTATATGACAAGTAATTAAAGCACCGAAAAGAATGAGCAAGAGAACTGAAGCGAAAGTCACTAAGAAGAAATGCGCTCTTCCATAATTTAAAGTGCCACTATCGGTGGATTTATGAGCATTTGGGCGTTAAATAAACACATCACTCCAGATTGGCTGTTATTATTTCGCGACAAATTACTTGTTTAACTCTGACTGAGTAGGATTGCTTGTCTGACACAGGAAGAGATCGCTAAGACGGATCTCACAGATTCTCACCCAATTATGTTTGCAAATATTTTCCCGAGACCAGAATCAGCTAATTTATTCCTTTACAATACAAAAACAACATTTTATGTCTAATTTTACTGCGCTAAACAGATACAAAATTATCTGACAAGTAATTAAAGCACCGAAAAGAATAAGCAAGAGAACTGAAGCGAAAGTCACTAAGAAGAAATGCGCTCTTCCATCTGACTGAGTAGGATTGCTTGTCTGACACAGGAAGAGATCGCTAAGACGGATTTCAGAGACTCTCACCCAATTATGTTTCAAATATTTTCCAGCGGCCAGAATCAGCTAATGTATTCCTTTACAATACAACAACAACATTTTATGTCTAATTTTACAGCGCTAATTTGATACAAAATTATCTGACAAGTAATTAAAACACCAAAAAGAATAAGCAAGAGAACTGAACTGGGGAAAGCAAAGTAAGTAACTTTGCGGGTAACTGTAAGTAACTGGGAAAACAAAGTAAGTAATTGCATCACTCAACCTTGTTGAAGTGAAGCTTTAACCTCAGTTGCGTTGAGAAGGGAATCTTGGATTCCGAAACCGGTACGCTTCTCCCGTCCAAGTGGCAGTTCCATCGCTCAGTTTTGAGCATATTCTCCCGGAGTATAACCCACGGAGTAAGTGTTGTGTGTGTGATTGTGTGTATGTGTTTCCTTATCTTAAGCAACCTTTGCGAGGTCCCCCAAAACCCTCGCGAAGGTTTCTACACTGTTGAACGTGTGTTAGTGAAGGGTTTCCGGTTGAGAGGCTGGGGTTGGTCACTGCTGCGAATTTTCCCGTTCCAGCATACCACACAGTGTTTTGTTTATACCTGTGACGAGGTCCCTTGTTACGGCCATTGGAGTGTTTCTTTCCCCAGTTGACCTTGAGTAGAGGTCACCTTTTTATCTAAAGAGAACTGAAGCTAAAGCCACACCAAGGAATGCGCTCTTCCATAATTTAAAGTGCCACTATCGGTGGATTTATGAGCATTTGGGCGTTACATAAACACATCACTCCAGATTTGCGGGTATTATTTCGCGACGCATTACTCGTTTAACTCTGTCTGAGTAGGATTGCTTGTCTGACACAGGAAGAGATTGCTAAGACGGATTTCAGAGACTCTCGCTCAATTATGTTTGCAAATATTTTCCAGCGACCAGAATCAGGTAATTTGTTCCTTTGCAATACAACCACAACATTTTAGGTCTAATTTTACTGCGCTAATTTGGTACAAAATCTACGGGCAAGTACTTAAAACACCAGAAAGAACAAAAACGAGTACTAAAGCGAAAGCCATAAAGAAGAAATAGTATCTCGGTTGTAGACAACGGAATCCTAAGACACTCATGAAACCTAAGGCACTGACCAGTAATATCACGGTGCCAGAACGCGCCGGAATGCCGTTGCTAAGCTACAAGGCCTCTTCCGGCTCCACATCGCCATCTTTTTCTTGGTCTTCCAACACTTCTCTTTTCAATTGGTTGATATGTGATTGCTTGATTTGGAATTCTTTCATTTGCCATTCTAAGTATGTGTTCCTTCCATCTGTGTTTGTTTTTTTGTAATTTATCAGTAACTGCCTGGATACCCAGTTCATCTCTTATTTGAATATTTCTTAATTTATCCAATCTATCGCAGCCTTTCACTGATCTTAAGAATTTCATTTTCGACGATTCTATCTGTCCTAATTCATTCTTTTTTGGTATCCAACATTCTGATCCGTAGAGAACAGTAGGGACTGCCATCACTTTGTAAAATTTTATTTGTGTTTCTTTTCTCGTTTTATTTTTTAGAGTTCATCTAATTGTGCCACATATTTGTGACTTTATTTTTTATGTCTTTGTTCTCGTAATATGTTATATTGCATCCAAAGTATTGGAAATGCTACACTTGCTCCAGGACTTCATCCTCAAAAATATCAATTTTTGTTCAACTTGAAAATAACCGCACCCAAAAAAATATCTCGAGGCAAGAGAGAGTGTTTAGGGTCTTGATGCATGAATTGTAAAAATTTGCATCAAAGCCAGGCGGTATTAAGAGGTCCCTTAAGAAATAAGGAATCACGAACTTGGCTCTAGACCTTATACTCTCTTTACCAGAAAGACTAGAACGGTAACGTTGATTATTTAATGACTTTCGATAAATTTTCCAGGAACATCTACGGCAGACTTTATTGCTGATGGTAGAAGGCTTAATTCCTAGATCGAATTATTCTTGGCCTTTTTTGCGCAGATAATTCTCGGAAATGTATTTCCAGAAGAGGAACTTTAAAGTAGCTTTCCGACAAAGGAACTTTTGAGCATTTATTGCAGGCCATTTGGGAATGAGAAAAGCTTAGGACATTAGCATCATTAATCACTTGTTCCCAACTTTTGTTGTACAGCACGGGCTAATCGTCTGCAAGTGAGAAACTTTCACAAGCAATTTTCCCCACAAAGAGACATCCAAAAGAAGTTTCGATACTGCATCTGAAGCAGAGTAGGCTCTTTAACTTTCAAAGCAAGAAGTTATGTTCTTCCAATTTCTTCCAAGGACTAAATATTGCCTGTCATATTCATTGAATTCGACCATTAACCCCGAAATGTGAATTTTACGACTTCTACAGTTTAAAAATGCAAGAGAATGATTTCACCAAAATTTACTTCACCTTCACCATGCATTATTTTTCTGGGGGAAAAGAAAGACTGATAAGTCTTTAGGCTAGTTAAATCCTTATATTACTAACTCATTTTCTGCGGAATATTTAAGGCATTAGGAATAGACTAAAATGCGTATGTTAAATTATATAAAACTTGTAGAAAAAATATCCCACAGAACAGAGTGTACATAAGAAACATTTTATTAATAAAATAATCGGTAAATGCGTACTGTCGGTGACTATGATGAGGATTGCAATCTAAAATGTTAAATTTAAATAAGCGTAGTCCCCAGATATGAAGTTGTAACCACTTACATAGGATACGTAAGTAGATGAGTAGACTGCAAAAATACATAAAATCTGAAGACATAAGTCTGATGGAGTTGAATTTTTCCACATTGAAATAAACACTTGCAACTTTTCAGATAATAAAATATATTCCGAACTAGGTTTTGATGTTATTACATCCATTTCAAGGTACAAATGGTACCATGTGATCGTGAAAAATTGTATTTATTTCAATGTGCAAAAATATTGACTCTGAGGTATAAAACTGGGCCTCAAGGAAAACATTTAAGTGGAAAGAAATAAAATATTGGATATATTTGCTGACCATAATTCACGCGACTCTGGGATGAAAAGACTATATTTTTCCTTTATTCCTTTTGAGTGCAGGCGGTGGTGCACTGACTTGGGTGAGCCACGGAATCACTCTTATAGGTCTAGGTGTCATTTCAGATTTGATGGGAAACGTAATTAGAACGAGGAAGCCAATATCTACCACCTCTCCATCCTCCTTTACGACTTACCACAAAAGAATTTTCACCGAAGCTCTTCGGTCTCGGTTCGTGGTTTAATTTTATTCATTCGATCATGGAACTGCACTGTGATATCAGGCTTAAAATTTTCTATGAATGGCAATCGGAGTTCCGAAACCTTTGAATGACTTAAATCATCTTTTTTTTTCATTTGTGATAAGGGTGAACATTTTCAGGAAGTAGCCAGAGAAAAAACTAAGATAAATGGCCCACTGAGTGACACGAAAGTGCAAATATTCATTCATTCATCTATTTAATCATCAGTGTACTAAAATTATCTGTATTCACGATGAGGATTCCACTCAATAATATAAAATTTGACTCGGTATTGTCTGCAAGAAGTTGCCATTTCTCCAATTGGATATGCTAATGGATGGGTCGGCTGTGAAAACATTGTAAAATCGCCGCGTAATTTTCGCCAAAAAACATTTTAATTTCATCAGGTAAAATGAAGGTAGCAATATTGTAACTTGCACGGTAATTAAGAAATAAATTGCGGATCATAGCGCTCCGACTGACGGAATCACAAAGATTGAACTTTGAAGAGCATTGATTACCTTAAGATGCAAATAAAACATGTCAGCTTTGTTCGAAACAATTATTTCTGACAAAAGCGATACATCAAAAGGCTTTCGAGGTTTTGGTTTCGAGGTTTCAAAGGTGGTGTTTTTGACACACACAATTGTGCTCCCAAACAAAATCATATCAAAGGTTTTGAGGCGTGAATGCTGTTACTGGTCACTTCATCATGCTGTTTTTGAAAACAAGCAAGAAAAAAAGTTTTATTGAAGCATGACTTCAAGGGTAATTTAAGTCAGGAGAGATGAAAGAAAAACATTTACGGCAGACATTGTATTTCTCGGAGCTGGAAGACGAACTTAAAGCTTAGCAGTATGGTTATAACCAATAATTACGACTAATCTAAATGTGATAGGAATTGTTTATGCTAATCTGTAGCCTCAATCAATAATATTACAAACTGATCAACAATCGTTGCTCTCAACAATCAATTCAAATATCCGCCTGGAATACATAGATGCAAATGGCGCAAAGCAGTTTTCCGTGTTTTTGACAGTGTTCCACCAATTTTAAAAATCTGAAAAAAATTAGGAATATACTTTGATGTAGGGTTAACAACATATATTTTTTTCGGCGTGACTATTGTCTCCTAATTTTTTGAATTTAATTTTTAATATTTCAAACTTATGTAAAAGTTTGGTTTTTGCTGCTAAAATTTTGAAAAAAATCAAGGTGGTAGAACGCAATTGTATTTACAATTTAAAATCAAAATTACGATTATACAAAAATAAAAACTGGAGATATAGTCAAAAAACTAGAAATCGTGTTTCAATTTTTTTTGGGGTTATTATCCATTGTTAAGGCCTGAAACTTTGAGGAAACACATAATTTTTGATGGACTTTAAGTGTATATTTTTTATTTTTCAAAACATCGGGGGGCACTTTTCACCATCTTAACCGGCTAGACCCTTTGCATTTTCCATTCACCGCCATCCGATAAGCACGCAAAGGGAAGAATAAAGAAAGGTATTTGTAACGACTACATCTCATTCAGAAAATTTCTCTCATCACGGATTATCTTAATTAATAATTGCCAAATTTTGCCTGTATTTGTATATGATAATCGACAAATGAAGGAGGAAATGTCTAAATTCACCGAATATTCAAATGTTCACTTTTGCCTCGGAAGGGCATTAAGAATATCTCAAGGAATAAATATAACCTTCAATTTAATTTCTTCCGTCCCAGGGGTTACGCTGACGTAACCACAAGCGTCATTAGGGTAAAGAGACATGGAGAGAAGATATATTTGAAGGAAAGGTTGCAATCAATTCCAAAGTTGCATTTTTAAGGAACACCTAATTATCATGAACTTAAATCTTTGCAAAAAAAATGGTGTAAGCAATTTTCTGTATTGTTAGAGCCATTTATTTCTTTAATTTATACGTAAAAGCGTATCAAATCATCACTCTGTGATCTTTTTTAATCATGTACATACAAGGCGCTTTTTCTTATCTTGGGGTTACCATAGTCTTTAAAAACCTCTTCAGAGAACCCAGCGTGTAAATGCCAACGTCAAAACGTCATACATACACTCAGTTTCATTTGATATTCCTCCAGGTGGAATTTTAATTATCTCCCTGCCTTATCCTCTCACACAATTCTTTTCTTCCCTCTTCCTATCACGGACTTGCATCTTCATCCTGTTTTTTCCCTGAAGCCTTTCTTTCCTTACTTAAAAAGGTGGATGCCGTTGAAGAAAAACTTTTACCCAAAACACCGCCCCACGCATTACTGACGGAGTTTTGGAACAGATTGTGCGCGCGATGCCTATGAATATTAATGAAGCAAACGAAGATTGATCGAGTGAAAGCAGGCGTGATCTGAAGCCTTTCCATTCTAAAATGAAGCCCTTGGATCTATTCGAGTGGGGAACAGAATATCGTGGAGTGGATGGTCCATGGATAAATGATCTCGGTAAAGATTTAAGTCTAGCACCCAAGATTACTTCTGGATCAACTGAATAGAAGAACTGCTAAATTCAATCATCTACAGAATACGCTGCAAAAACTTCCGCAATAATATTGTTACCATCTAGTAAAAGAAAAATCAATAAACGTATCACATTATCAGCTTCAAATGAGTTTAATTCGATGATAATTGATGGTTAAATACAGATTATTAATAGCTTAAGATAATGATATATTCATATGAATTTGCATGTATAGTTTGAATAATAAAAATATACTGGAACCAATAAATACGTGCATATGGATGTTAGAAAATCCTTGTAAAAAATTGAACAGAGTTTTGGACGGTACGAAAATTAAGAAGGAGCAGACATTGAAGCGACTCAAAAGCATATATGGCGGAAGGTGACAAGATCAAGCTGTGCGGATAGAAAAACGAATCTGGAAGTTTTGATTGAAGATCAAGCAGAGGTAAGGTGACTTACGAAAATGGAAACGAAAAAATAATATTTATTGGAATAACTTATCGGGCACAATGTATTTATAATAAGTAGTCAATGAGGAAAATTATAAGAGAAGAAAGAAAGGCAAAGTTTGAGGAAGAATTAGGGAGGATAAAATGGTGGTAACATTGGTATTTAAAGTAGGTACTCAAATATAAATCCTCCGCCGCCCTAGTCAGTGTTCTTCCATTATATCCTGAATAAGAAAGAATGCATGCCTGTAGTTCAGCCCGAGGTATGTTCCACCCTCCAAGATGTATACCAACCATTGGAATGAAATTTTATTTCGCGAATCTTCGACCGGTGCTTATATCGTGCCGAGCTCTCCCCGATAAATCTTGGGTGCTATAATCCAAAGAGGCGTCTGAACGGATAGCTCGTAGGATTTTTGAGCGCTCTAGGTATTTTTTTTCAGATAAGAGGGACTCATCAGCATCATAAGTCAATAATCCTAAAGTTGTCAGGAAAGAATAAAACTTAATTAGTTCCACAATAATTTTTTCACTTGCGATCGGTTTCAGTAGAGTGTGTCATCTTCTGGCAAGGTTAAAAATTTGACAGACGTTAAATAGAGTCTGCAGTAGGAAATAAAGTTATTTTTCCTTGTACTGAACCGGTAGAAGGTGAAGAAATTACCGTGGAACTATCTAAGTTTTATTCTTCCCCTGACAGTCACGAATGAGTTCCATCAAGTAATGCCTCAAACCATTGCTATCCCAAGGTTGATTTGACGCAGCTCTCCATTCCTCTCTCCTATCAGCTAGCCTTTTCATAATGACGTTTTTATTCTCTTATACATCCCTTATATCCTGCCCTTTGTAACTCAGGCGAGGCCGTCCCTTGCCCTTTTTCCCTTCCACCTGTCCTTCCACGATTGTTTTCATCAGGCCATCATGTCTCATATTGTCTCATATTTTAGACAGCAAAGTTGTCGCGTCTCCTCCTTAAGGTTTTTAGAGAAATTCTCTTTTCTCCCACTCTTCTTAGAACTTTCTTATTGCTTACACTGTCCATCCATTTTATCTCCATCATTCTTCGGTAGCAAATTTCGAATGCTTCCGCTCCTGACTTCTCTGCTGCTGTCAACGTCCACGCCTCCCAACTAAGTTGTTACGTCTTAGTTGATCACATTATGAGACATGATGGCCTCCCAAGAACCATCGTAGAAGGATGTAGAGTAATTAGGCTTAGTCCAATTTCTCACATAATAGAAAAAGGAAGAATATAGTTGGAAATCCAAAGTTGAGAGTAAGGATGAATACATCTGTATAAACAAGGGGTAGCTTAAATATAACTTACGCCCTACTTCTCTGCGTAATAGAGTTGTTGTGACGCACTCAACGGAAGCTAATGGGAAATTTGACAAGGACGCAAGCTTTTCTTTTTAATACCCCCTTGACTTCACCGCCACTGTTTCGGAACTAACGCAAGGCAAACAACTTGCCTTGACATGGCCGGTCACTCAGGCGTTTTTTCCTCCACCACAGCTTTGAGTTAACCAGAGAGGAAGAGCCGAAACAATATTGTCCCGGAGTCAAAACTAGGAAGGGCTGGGCTTCTCGCATGGGCCTAAGCTAATATTTACACTCAATGCACGCGGGAGGAAGGAACCGTGAAACAACATACATTCATGACGTCTAGAGGGAGCAATCATGTCCCACTAGCGGAAGATAAGACGCGGCTGCAAATTCGTATAGTCTATCGTCTTCATTCTTCATGTTTCTAGTCTTCATTAAAGATGTAGAATAGAGCTCAGAAGGAGCACTAAAATATATGCTACCGAAAATTAGATAATATTTTTGAGAATAATTCTTAAACTAACTATTAAATTAAGGTATTCTTCTGGGGCTCTGCACCAGTTTATTGAAGTAGTATTGGCCAAAGCTAACGACTTGTTATCCATCATCATGACGTGATACTGTCTCGATGCATGATTTCATACTGAACTGAATTGACCATTTGACGAGTATAACGATAGATCTCAGATGTCATCTGATTGACTTAAAATCTTTTGAAATATTTTCTGCACTTTCCTTTTCCATTTTTCATGCATTTGATTAAATGCATCCAAGCACTGCGTAGATGAAAGCCAGTGTCACATATCAATTTTTTTGGCTTGAGGCGGATCTCGATGGACTCCTTGATTATGCGGTCCTAGTAGCGTTGTGAGCGCCAGAGAATATTTTTACACCTCTCCCCATTGAATGACATGATCTTCATTGATTTTGTGTTCCGCCACAGCCGACTTCTCTGGTTGCACTTATTACATTGTTGTACTCGTCAAACGGTCAATTGAGGTCGGTGTGAAGTCCTACTACCTTTTCACAGTAATGCGCCTTGATAAAGGAAAACAAGACTTTTTCCGTAACGTTGACCAATATGATTGCAATAACCTGGTACAGAGGCCTAGAAGAATGGCAGAATATTATTAACCAGAAAACATTATAATTGTTCAACAACTAAAACAATAAACCACGTTAAAGTTAGGATACATCTTTGATTAATTATTAAAATTTATACATAATTTACAAACCACTAAGCCCGCCCTTCCTTCTCCATTGAATTCTCTTCAATTCCCGAAGGACTCTTCCCTTCCATTCTATCTATGAATTCTTTTATCTTTCTATCGCATCCCTGATTGCCTAACATTCTTCCCTTCAATTCAAATTATCAAATACTCTCCCCACGTAGTATTCATGTAATCCAACCCTCTCTCCGCTCAAAACGTGAAACATATTCATCCAATAAATTGTGGACGTAAGGGCAA
This sequence comes from Ischnura elegans, assembly GCF_921293095.1. NCBI lineage: Eukaryota > Metazoa > Arthropoda > Insecta > Odonata > Coenagrionidae > Ischnura > Ischnura elegans. The sequence continues at coordinate 55,933,835 of NC_060253.1, forward strand.
TTATTAAGGAAGAAAAATTCTTAATTATAAGTAAATATTGAGGAAACACGAGAATGACGATTTAATAACAGACCTTACGAGGGCGGTAGAAACAAGCTAAGAGGATATTTTTTACTTGATGAGATAGAATGATAACAATGGAAACTCACTTTAAGAAAAGCGAGAAAATATAATAGCCAAGGGAGGTTAGATTAATTGTGGGCATTAAAAAACTAGTACCTCTAAATTAAGGAAAGAAACATTTTTTATCACGCAGAAATAACAGAGTTGAAGTACAATGTGGTACAATTTGAAATGATGAGGAGTAATAACAAGAGTGATGGAATAAGGTGTATTTTCATCGATTTTCCTCTTTTCCATTGATAGTAAATTTATCAAAATTATAAGGGTGCTAGAATGCAGGCCGTTAATTCCTCTAATATTTCCTTTGCTGGGTAGTGCTGAAAATACAAATAATTGCTCCAGACATGCAAAAGTATATAAATTCCAATGGACAATTCGCGGATGGATAACGTTAAAATATTTTTACATCTCTTTAAGGCCTCATTATGAAAAATCTTAGAAAGATGCATGAATGGAAACAGAAATTTAACTTCAAAAACTTCCAAATTAAAAAGACTGCCGCTATCAGTTAATTGATGCACTACAGCTATCCCACCCAATGGTTATAAATTGAAATTTGGAATTTTTTCGTATCCACAGAAATAAATTAAGGCAAAATAGGCTGCCGGAGCGAAATAATGGGATATATTTTTTTTACCTATAAATTACTCCCAGCTGGGATATAATTAAAATGTTCGAGCGGATATTTCGAACAACGGTGGCATGAATTAAGCGATCAAAATACACAGCATTATTTATTAAAACCTAAATCATAATATGTGTAGTTTCTTTTTAATAATACACAACCAAAAGAAATTTGTAAAACGGCAGTAAATAATATAGCATTTCCTACATATTTTATACATTTATTCCGAGTTATTTGGAAAAATTTACCTTGCATCTTTCCATCTTTAATTTAGTGCGTTGGCTTGGCACATATGAAAAGGAAAAAGAAGTCCAACTTGGATATTGATTCATCCCCTTGTATTTTCACTTAAAATAGAATCAAGACCATTCAGGTGTTATGATCAAATTAAAGCTCAGAAGTGCCTACACACCACTACGTGATAATTTTCTCTCTTAATCTCATTTTGGATTTATAATTATTAAATTTAAATATTGGAGTTGGAATAATATAATAAAAATTTAACACTCAATTTTAAATTAACAATATTGTTTGACCTAAAATTCAAGATTTCAAATGTATTAATAATAATAAATATCGAGGTCAGGAAAAGGAAAATATTTAATGTTTATTTATCAAATTTCCACAATCATACCTCATATCTGTAACGGATCCAGGATAGGATCAAGGGGCTAAGTGGGGATAATTTCCCAGCAGTGGTGGGGGTCCGAAAAAAATTAACATTCTATCTAGTGTAAATTGGATACTCAAGAGGGAGCTATAGCCCCGTTAGCCCCCCCAAATAGATCCGCCACTGCCTGATAGGACAAATATATTTTAAATCTTCCTCGAAATTCCATTCGAACATGATTCGAAAAAGAATTTTTCGGTCAAACTTCAGTCAGTTTCACCGCAAATGAGTAATGACATTGGCTTTGATCAAATTCGTAAAAAGTGTTTTCGATTAGGCCGACTCATTATGAAAAACGCCGATTTGTACAGCATGTTTTTCCAGCGTACAAGGCCGCACACGCCAGAACCGCCCACCAACTTCGCAAAACCTCGGCTTCCTTCCTTCTCCCAGCTTTATTTGATTTAATAAACTGCTTTGTTTATTTCAACACGAGAACACGAAAATTTAAAATACCTCTCCTCTCTCCACCGAAACATTCCCAACCACCTTCCCACGCTTCCCTTCACCAGTGTGCTCTCCGAATGCGAAATTCACTCCACGAAAAAGCTTCGTCGGTGCCATATTAACGCCGAACACTTCCACATCAACTCTTGGGACAAACAAACCCTCTTAAATGCGTACATCTACGTCATCCCTCCCACGCTCCATGACGCGTAGCCCTACTCTCACTCTCTCTCCGTCCACCGAAATACGTCAGTGAGTGTTTCCAAAGCACTCGCACACTTTCTCCACACACCGCTCACTTTCGCTCTGTTTGAAGGAACATAAAGAGTCCACGTCGTTTAGGAGACATTTAACAGCCATACCCTTAAGCGCATGAGTTCCTGATTCTAAAATAATAATTGAAACGCAGATTAACTCCGTAAGTGTTGGCCATTTAATTTCAATCCCTGGCTCCAATGCTTAGCTTTTTTGATATATTGTACGAATTACTAAAAAACTTTAATGCAACACCTAGGAAGTCGCTTCAAGAACTGCCATGCAGTATATAATTTATATTTGTTTTCTGCATCTAGTGAATATTTTATCAAGTAACAGTTTTTTTACAATCCAATGCATTTTCCCCTAATTCCGTACACTTTAGCATTGTCTGAAGAAATAGAAAAGTCCATCTCATTTAGAAGGCATTTCCCCGCCCTGCTATTCCCTTACCCGTATGAGTTCTTCATAAAAAAAATGCGAACCAAATTAAAGGTACAGATAAATAACATGGATCAAACAATCAATCATGGCCAAGTTACCAACTCCTGAGGTTATAAAATAAAACACTCGCACTCAGAGTCTAAGAAATTCCGTAATAGCTCTACTGAGTAAGGTTTATTTGCCACGCAACAGTTTTTCCCTCAAGGCCACGGCTTAAATTACCACATAATTTAGATTAAAATTTCAAACTGAAAGTCAATTTTTGCAGTCTACAAACACACAAAATTTAATAGCAATGAAGCGAGACTCTTTCACGTCCAGCTTAAACCCGTAAAGTGATACTTTCTACCACCATTTCACATTGTTGCTCTTCAGTATTCCATGTCTGGCATAACGCATATCTCGGAAAAGACTAGTTTTATGCTTAGGAGGTCGTATCAATAGTTACCTAAACTTTTCACTCAATAAATAAGAACCCTGAATTCTATCGTCACAAGTAAAGTAATATTAGAAAAACGATAGCACATGAATGCGCAGTTAGTTATCAGTAAGCTATGGGAACATTTTCTCCTGCTGAATTTTACCATCACCAATAACAGTAAATCTGACGCAGATAAAAGGGCAAAAGAGAGTGTATATAAAGAAAACCCTATCACAAGCACCAGTTTGAACCACGTAGCGCAGGCGAATGGCAAAATGAATACGGAGAACTCAGTGCGATTACGAGAAAGGCCATATCGCTGTTCGTTACTGCTAGTAGCTGGACCGTGAATTTCACACCAGTGACACCCTCTTTGGGTGCATTTCTTCCCAATCGATCTATTGGAGAAACGAGCCATGCACTCTATAATGATCGTTGAATCCGTTACTATATCCGTTGTTGGCACAGAAAGCTACGATTGAACAGTCGTAGCGATGCATTACCCTCTAAATGCACACAAATATCTTAAAATAGGCCCATTTTATGTGTAAGGTAATCAAGAAATTACAAAAAATACAATAAGCGGCAAATTGGCCATAATCAGGGCATTCAGATTTTTTCTGGATGATATACAGGTATATATATATATACCTGTATCTCGCCGATACTTACTTCAAGCCGTTTGAATACTGTTCATTAAATTGAAAATACATTTTAGTATGAAGACCTTACTTTCCTGTGATTGAATATGTAATAACCAATTAATGTAAAATGAATAATATGAAAAAAATACGAACAAGAATAACATAAAAAATACTCCACGAACTTTCTTGGTAGAATTTGGACACGTTAAACGTATTATTCTACTTTTATACCATAGTTACAAAAGCATTCGAAATTTTGAACTTTTTGGCATACATTTCAAAATTGTATGTAAATAAATGTCATGATAGAGTTAAGCAATGTTTGAGGCGTAACATATTTCATTGTTTCAAAATCATTACATTGTTTCATAATCATGAAACTTTATCTGATGAATTGCGAAATAAAATTGTCTCTTTTAGCATAAATAATCTCTATTTGCCCATCAGAAATGGTTTGATCTCCCAATATTGAGAAATTATACAAATAAACGCGAATGAAGGTTTGTTAGAGTACTTGGTGGAAGTGAACTGGCTATCCAAGAAAGAGAGGGATTAGAATTTAAATACCTATTTGTTGTGAGTTTTTCGCATTTTAGTCAAGTATTGTCAGAGTATTAAAGAGTATCATATTTTTTGTTTATCTTTTATGACATTTCTCAAATAGTGTATATTGTATATTTTTGTGTTGTAAACGTTTATTTACAGTTTTAAATATGTTTATATTGACGCTATGGATGGGTTGGGTGGAAGAAGGGACTTATTAGTCTCAACCTCGCCTGAATAAAGGTATCTATTATAATTATTATAATTGTTGCATCGTTTAAATATATCCATAACTTACGGAAATAATTTTGCAATACTATTAACCTGGAATTCGAAGAAGCACCTATTTAAAACTTAAAATCAAGTGAAGTCACCGACAGGCGTCTTCCATACTGGGCCAAAAATACACATATTTTCAATTCAAAATTAATTTAAAAGCTCTAGGGTCTACTACACGCTTACTAGTTCCTATGATTAGTTAATGCTCCTGTGAAAGTAATCTCCCAAAAATTCAAAAGATGAAAAAGTTTCCAACGAACTCAAACAACTAAACAATAATTAAGTGAAATATTGAGAGAATAATACTTGGTAGAAATATGACTAAAGTTATTGTAGCATACATCATGTGATGCTCTAAATTAAATAATGCTGACCAAAAGTGTAAACCAATGACCGAAAAACACTTGTACACGAAAGGCCTTTTACCGGCGCAAACTCACACACCATTTGACAGACATGTGTCAAAGACAGATATGACCCTTCAGCGAGTATCGAGGGATACTCCAAACGTGAAATGGAACGGCGACTATTGACAACGACAGCGGTTGAAAACCATTGGCCCACCGAGGAGAGAACATGATGTCTGACGCTTATCATCCGTAGAATCAAGATCCACAGGGAAATCGCCATTCACTGTTTCCATTCAATATTTCCCAAAGGAAGTGTCAAACTGGAATGAATGAACCTCATTGATATTTTTTTAAATGACGGTGAGAAGAAGGCTAAACATGGTTATCACAAGGGGCTATTTCAAAGATACGATCGGGCCCCTGTTTTTGACCCAAATGAAACTGAGGCGATGACTATCTCTTTCACTTTGCCAAAATTATCTCTTCGTCAAAAATATGGTTGCCTATTGATTCTTAAATTTCTTATATTTTTCCAAGTACGACCTGGACGCGAGCGAACAAGTTCATGACAACTCTGAAAAAAAATGTTTCTCCTTTTTATCGAAGTCAAAAATTGAAGTTTAAATACAAAGCTGTAAACTGATCGGAAACTTCACCTTGTCCTTTAATGCAGCAGTTGGATAGTTAATTTATACATTCTATCCTACCTGAAGAATAAAGCATGGCCTTCATTTGGTGGACAGCAGTTTCAACTTGAGTTCATCTTTAGGTCCATGACTTAAGTATCGCCAGAATCTTGCAATCGGAAAATAACTCACTAAACAGGATCAAATTGAACGAAAATTTGATGTGAACAGTTCTTAATTATAATACACGAATTATTCGTAAAATTATCTCTGTTCATTTCAGTCTCTTAGAATTGAGTGGTTACGTTGCTGTCGAAGTTGGTGTATCCTAGAGTGTATGCAAGGGCAAAACAGGTATGCGAGCTGGAGAACAGAGATTCCCGGGGTTCCAAGGGTTTACAGAATTATCAAAAGCCTTTTCGCTAATGCGATTCATCACTATAACATGATGAAAATTTTATGAATGAAACTTTAAGTAGTAAGTGATAATAGTAAAAAATTACTTGAAAAGTAGTATAAATGATTACTAAGTTCATAAAGAGGTGATAATGAGACTAAAAAGTATAAAATAAAATCTTCATAAAAATTTTAAAAAGTCACATTTACATTCAACAACATAGAACAGAAAATATTACCCTTTTTCGGAAATAAAAAACATCACCCATAATCGAGAGTATAATTCCTCGTCAATCAATGACTATCGTCTATAATCCATGTCAAACATTTACTAAGAATGAGTGGTTGTAAACGAGTTAAATGAATCGGAATGTGTTCCTATTAGAACAAATTTTAACATAGCACCAGATTGTGCCCAGACAACTTTCAACTTACTCTCGACAATAGTCACCAAGCAAATCAAGAAGACAGAGGAAAGACAAAGTCCAAACGACTGGAGGAAGGATGGAGCTGGGAGTATCCGAACAAAGACGGAGGGAGCGTTGTTATGAAGAGTGGGGTGTGGAGTTCGACGGGTCGGACGTGTGGAAACCGCAAATTTATTTGCCCACACTGCGGGATAGGGGGCTTCTCGGTGCAAGACAGGCGGTTGCCGGCAGCGTTCCGGCGTAGGTGAAAGGGGGTGAACGGAGAACAGCAAGAGAGAATGGGAAGGTCGTCTTTTGTTTCTCAATTGGGGACTCTAAATGCTAAAGAAATAACTGGAAACCACTGGCTGCTCCTAGTTTGTTAACTTCCATTTCGGTAAATACCATGAACATGAGATTCGTTAAGGATAATCAAACTTTATGAAGTAATTGAAATTGTTTTCTATATTAAATCTTTTATAATTACATAGCACTAAGCAAGCCGCGTGTGAAGTGAGGTGTTAGGATTGCAAATATCCTATTAGAATGCCATCACGTTCATTTACGAGATTATAAAATGCTAAACAGAAAAATAAGTTAAATCATATAGCTATGCTTTATCGAAATTTATTTGATAAAAAATTGCAAGCTGTTATAGTAATTAGCCGGCCCTTTTTTAATTTTATAATTATTTTTAATAATAATAAAATAAAAAAATCGGTAATATTATATTTAATAAAGTTATCCAAATTCAAAAATAGAATGATTAAGGATATACTTTCCTAATAAAAAGATGTCTTTTGACGATACTACTTTCAATTTAACACTGTAGAGGAAGATTAAGTGTCTACTGAGTTAAGTCTGTCCAATGGCTCTCTGAGAGCTTATCTACTCCACTTATGTGAATTTCTCTTACTTACATTGAGTTTGGTCTTGCCCCCTTTGCCATCGGCGGGTGGCTTTGGCTTCCCCGCGGCCTGCAGAGGGTCCCCTTGCATGGACTCGATGTTCTTGGTCCGGATGAGCTTGCTGAAGAGCGTGAGGCCGTCTCTCCGGAGGGCCTCGCGGTCCTCCGAGTTGCGAGGAAACATGCCCAGCTTCATCCTGAAACGGAGAGAAAGATATGTAAAAGACAGTCCCCATTCACAGCGAGAAAAGCTTTTAGACCGCATTCACAGTCGTCTCAGAGAAGCTCAGGGTCTATCGAGCCTCTTTTGCCAGTAATTAATACTATTATTATAGCGGAGGAACTCATAAATATAATCAATGAGAGACTACTTATTTAAAAACAAAGACTAGACGTTTTAATTGAAAATCATCCTTGTATCTTCATGTTAAGACTCGTTTTAGCTCTGCGGGAGTCTCTGCCCCCCAGACTCCCCCCAGTATAGGGTTTGCGGCCTTTATTGCTCATTCTGCCTGTTCTTACAATTTTTGTCTGCTGTTTGTTTGTCAAACCTTTGAAATCCAACCGATTTTCTAGGCAATATGCTAAAAATGCCGAGGTATTTTTGCTGATTTTGCTGTAGGTTAGGAAAAAAATTAGGTCTCAAAAATAACTAAGGGTATACATTCAAAAACTCTCGGCAATCTTTAATTTATGTGGTTTATAACGTTTTAATGTATTATTTGATGAATTTTTGGTAATATTAGTTTATTTTTATAATTTAAATAAAATAGTTAATGTTAAATTAAAATTAATATTGACAATTAAATGATTAGTGAATTATCAGCATCCAAGATTTACATTGCAAGAGAAGCGCTATCGTGCTCCTGGAACTTTTCATGAGAGATAGTAGGAGCGCGATAGCGCTTCCCGGCACTCTAAGGGTTAATGATCGTATTTTTCTGTGATATCTAACCTAATTAAATTGAATCCTGGGAATACCACAGACTTCTTGGCTTCCAGGTTTTCTGAATCTTACAAGGTGTGGTCTAATGATTTCCACATTGAATTTGATGCCATTAAAAAGATTCTCCGCGCTGTTAAAATTCCTTATTTCCATCAATATTTTGACCCCCAAATGCCCGCAAAATGTAGAGCCATAGAGGCAGTCGACAACGCTGTAATCGATAGAAAAATTTAGTGTTTCGACAACTTTTCCTAGGGTTTCAGACTATTTTAGACGGATTTTTTTCCGGAGGTATATCGTGGAACAGCATATCAAATGATTAATAAGATATATTACTGCCGATTTAAAGCCATCGAACCCGCGACCATTAGCTGAAGAGGCAAGGATTCATCCCCACCGCCACCGAGTCAGGGTGGGGAGTAAAATCAACTCTTTATAGTACGAAACCCTCCGAATGAGAGGAGCGAAAAATTTAACAGTCCTCCAAAAAACGCATTCATTAAGCAAACAAAGAATGAATATGAAAACCAAAATTTTAGTTCCCCAAAACGCCCCCGCACGGTACTGCTCCGATATTTACGTGCCCGTGACGACATCCTGCGCGTAAAGCAGGAAGGCGAGGGGTAAGAAGAGAGCTGAAAGAGGAGGAGTAGGTAGGTTTGGAGTAATGGGGTGGCTGGGGTCACTCCCGTGACCTCGTTTCCCTCTCCCGGAGCAGAATCCGAGCTATTCACAGTGTTCTCAATGCACGACGCCCACACGTACGGCAACACGCCCACGGTGAGTAAACGGAGGAGGGTGGGAAAAGGAAAGGGGTACGGGTGGTGCCCTTTCAGACTATGGAGACTATGGGGTGAGGGAGGAGGAGGGGGTCGGGAGATAAGCGTAACCACCGGCTGCGGTGAATGAGACCGGGCTTTGCAGGGACGTCGCTATTCGGAATTCCTCCGTTCGCTGCACCCACGACGGCACGGGACGTCGTCTACATTTTACCGCGAGCCGCAAAAAGGTGCAATTTCCCTGCAGATAGGGGACGACAGCGTGACCGCACACTCACAAACACAGAAACTCCTACCTGAGGCTTTGCAAAGGAAAATGGCATCGAATAATTCCTGCGCGGTATGAAAATTTTTGAGTGAATATACGATTATAATAACGCAGATATATAAGAACGAATTAGATTGATTGAGCTATTGAGAATCGATTATAATCTCGCAGAAAGGATATAAGGACGAATTAGATTGCAATTGAGAATCGAAATTTTTAGGTGCGGCACGGCGGAACATCATATTTGAGCCCCGATATATTTTCAGGTCCGATGGAAGCGATAAATTAATAGAGATGTTTTGCCGAACGAATAAGTATGGGCATTTATTTTGCCCCTGAGCCATATACTAAATGCTTGTCGTAACTCTGTCTGAGTATTTGCTGTTTTAATTGAATGCGATATTTTAATATTGCAGACAATGAATATTTTCAGCTTTTGGTTAAAAGGTTCAATGAGTTTGTCCCCAACTACGCACGGGGGACATATGAAGCAAAGACAATCTTGAAAATTTTGCTGCAGAAGAGAACGGCAGCACTACCTAAGCACATCAACAAATACACACATACATGAAACATTGCGAAGCCAAATTGCAGTAAATTATTTATACCTTGTAGAAGACTATTACTGAGAAATAACGAATATAATCACTCACGGAGGAAATAGTGTTAGTGTGAGGATTTTTATGGCTTAAAAGGACACTACCCAAATCGCTGCTTCGTAATGGTAAATCCCCTAAATGTGTGTTCACAAATTTATCAATGATGAACACTTACTCAGACCAAATAGTAGTCAAGAACTCCCAGGTATAAAAAGCTATGCCATAATGATATATATTAATCATGATGATGAAATCTGAAAATTTACCGCAAGCTGCAAAAGCCGAAATTTATTTGCAGAAGCAAGCATCGTGAAAAATAAAAGCGCGACGCGACCTTTCACAGCCTTTGCAGAGATAATTGCAACAAATAATTATACATAACAAGAGCATTTTCGAGAGAAAACCCAGACACAAGGGAAATTGTGTCGATATGATTAATAGCTGGGTTTCAAAAAGTAATAGCCTAAACTATCCTAGCTGGCTTCGCCAAAATTACTGAAACTCTGTAATATAATAATGGTATTATTCCAAGTTTTTGTCGTAAGACTGCTTTTTAATTGAGATCAACTTCATACATCTCTTGAAGCATGTATGTTAAAACGTTAAAAACTTCTAACAACTGACGTGGAAACGTTTGGAATATTAATTCAAATGTTTTCTCACAAATATGAGGTTAATGTGTTCCAACTAAGATGGGAGTTATACGTAGCAAATATGGTAAATGCAGCAAAAACAACAGAACGCCTAAAGAATAAATCCAGCCTTTGATACCACAGGCGCGATGAATTTCCATTCAAAACCAATCTGCTGGGGATTTACACAACTGAGCGTACAGAATCCGTCCGTGAAATTATTACCTTGATCATATTCTAGTTCTATTGAACACAAGATAAGTTCTCACCCATACATGGACTACGGATTAATTTCACACCGGCTCTGTATTCTATCACTTTATTCAACGAGAACACACCCGGTCATTGCAACAATAGCGATACGATTCGCGCTATCTGTCGCATTCTGAGAAAATGAGGAAATCAACTGCATACATTTTCGTTCGTTCATTTTTAACTTCAAATAAAATAAAAATGATATCACGAAGATGCCTATAAAAATATAAATACACTCCAAATTTTTTCCATCGGCTATTATGTCGATGACTAGAACTTTCGACTTAAATACAGTATATGAATAGCCTCCGAAGCCGATCAAGTCATCAGATTTGTGAGTTTTTCTCATTGAGTTTTACTTTGCATATCACCAATACATTTGTCTTCTACCATAGTGTTGATTTCCAAAGGGTTGATATTTCAATCTATAATAATCACTCACACGCCATTATTGCCACTGTAGTCTACAGACTGTAAGTGTAACCTATAGGCACGAGGTCATCTCGAGTGATTTTGTCTTTTTCTTAACCCTCTTAAAAGCCGCGGGCTACATCGGCTTTTTCTCCATGGGCGAATAGTGCCCAGAGCCAATATATAAGCTCGAGTGTTAACCAGATTTAAAATCGTTTAAAGTCAATACCTTTTGTTTTATCCTTTATATAATGTATTAGAATATTATACCCAACAAATAACGCCTTTTCAGTAAAATAAAAAATATTACATTAATATATAAAATAACAACTACACCCAAAGTAAAATATAATCTAAAAATGGTAATTTTCACTACAATGGTAGAACCTATAAACCACAATAGCAATATCGCATTCATAGTGAATATTTTGCCATGAATACATCAAAATTCTACCAAATCAAGCCTGAAAAGATGTCATATGTAAAAACTTCATATTCATTTTTTTCATTAAGTGTGACAAAATTATTAAATTTACGATGGTACTTTTCGCTAGAACCACCAAATTTCGTTTGGGATTTTTAATTAATAAGAGGGCTACGGGAGCTAGCTCCGTTTACATGGCAATAGCGGAAGCTATGGTGTTGGATGCCTTTACTTCATCAACGCCTCGCTCCAAATCACGCCTGAGCACACGGTTAAGGCAAAACGCCTCGTCTTCGGACACAAAGACATTCCACAGATTAATGTTCGCCCCACCATCCCATTATGATAACGCACACGCATCCGAGGAGCGGACATCAAAATTTCCTACACTACAGGAGAAACTGGCGAGAATCAAGCAGAGAGGATCAGTGCTACTGTACGTAAACCACACAGCGAAAGATTCTTATCAGTTTACGGGGAAAGTTCAGTTATTCCTAAGGGTTCGTCGCTGGTTTTTCAAGCCAAAATCAAAAATTAAAACTCATTCAATCGCATAAAAAAATTTTCAACGATATCGTCGGTGTAAATTCCACAAAACTATTTTCCTAATACTTTGATAATACTTCATTTCAAGTTTAAGTTCTATGTCGGTGAAGAAATGGTAGCATTAAAAAACTATTTACAAAAGCTAGTATTCAAGGGGAAGTTTCTTGTCTTCCTTTGATTACCTTATCTGAGAATCATGTACACCTATATCGCTAAGTACTACGGCTGAAGTTTATACTCATTTTAACCTATTATCCAGCAATTAATTGAGTGCATTAAGAGTGGAGACCTGATTTGATAAAATTCACCACAAAAGGCAGAAAAATTCCACTTAAAACGTTTATTCAAATTTCAGGTTGTTAATTATGATATTCCATTGATAAATAAATACCACAACTACATTGTTCACAGATAGTAGTTTCAAAGGACAAAAAATATGGAGCTTATGCCACCTTATTAGCTTTATTATGGCTTACGTAAGGTGCCTCATTTAACGTTTAATTAAACACCACAGACGCCACAGCCTCTACAATTCTTTCAACAAATAGCAAAGGTAAAAAGCGATCAAGTATTAAAAATTCACGAGGCCTTGAAGAGAGTAAAATAATGAAAAGTAAGAGAACTTTCGTTGCATTTTGCCATTTATTTCAAAGCCTCACTCTTTTCCGTTCAAAATGCGGAATATTAAGCAATTTGTGGGGAACTTCCCAGTTCCGAAAGCAATTTGGGAAAAAATTAAGACTGATGAATAATTTTACATAAACTATTAAAGTACTCCAGTCAAAAAACACATATGTTTCTGAATGATTCCATAAATATGTTACCCAAGTTATTAAGGCATCCAAAATTTCCAAGATTTCTTGATTTCATTGATTTTTTTACATCCATTATCTTTGGCTTCATACTCTCTACCTGGCTGTTCAAACATCAAACTCTCAACATCAACATCAAAATTAAGGCTAAAAACAATACAAGATTCCTCGATTCAATTGTTTTTTTACATTCCTTACCTTTGGTTTCATATCTCCTACCTAGACCCTATCTGAAAAAATCATCTTTTCCGACAAGCTTACGATAAAAAGAAACATTTCATTATTAACAATACAAGGTGTGGGAGTCAACTCTATAGCGCGCGACCGCGTTCTTTTGTTATCGCGCCCGATGAGTTTCGATCTTCGTGCACGCTGCATTGAGACTGTCCTCGCTCCACACGTCGGAGCTTCGCGTCCCAGCCGCTGGGGGACACACCGCTGACCCAGACACTTCTTCCCAACCTCCCCCCTTACACTCCCGCCCTTAGTGTTGCTTCATTCCTCCACATCCCTTCCGTTACCCTCCCAACTTTAAGTGATGTGGATCGATTGCCCCTTTGTCTGCTACACCGACTGTGTTACCCATGCAAATTCTCATCGCTCGCCCACCACTGTTATCTTTAACCCCACCTCTTCCCCACGTCTCCTCTGTTCTCCCGTGAAAATCAGCATGTGGGTGGACTGCAACTATTATTATATCTACCACCTATCTATTTAGACAAGCGTTGCGAGGAGTATGGCATGAGAATTGATCACAAGAATACTAACGTTACGCGATTTAGCTAAGCGTAGCGAGCTCAAGCTTTCAATGGTATCAGCCTCAACTAGGAAGTTGATATTCACAAAAAAAAGACGGCTTCGTTGATTTGCAATGATTTTCTCTCTGCTACTGCCAGGAATGTTCTTTTTGAAACACCCTTTATATTAATAGACCTTGGTAACCTAGTTAATCCAGTGTTGGACTGCTGATCGCTGAGTCTAAGGTTCGAATATCGGGTGAGACCTTAAGAAAATCCTCGTATTGCGAGGCGACCCGGAGAAAGAGAACTGCACCCCTCTCTGTACTGAATGTATATTATTCACTCGCCTGTTGCTCAGTCAGTAAGCTCTACCCTCACCTATCCAAACAAACCTTCTGATGGGATCATTGAGTGAGCACCTTGGAACTTGCTGGAAAAGGTAAATTTGATGTTGGGTCTAAGTAGGGGAATATAAGGCAAAGGCAAGGGATGTAAAAATCATTGGACTCAAGGAATTTTAGATATTTTCTGTTTTAATAACTTGCGTAAAATATTCCTATAGTTATTCAGAAAACATTTTCTTTCTTGACAAGAGTGTTTGCAAACTTTTTGAACACTCAATCAGTAATATACTTGGTAAAAATGAGTTTTGGGTAGTAGAGTTTTCAAGTATTTAAAATGACCTCTATTGATCGAAACATGTGCCTAGAAAATTAATCAGTGGAAGTCAATGAATTCATCTTTTTATTTGTAAGACTCAAGGCAGTAGCGCCGACTCCATGGGGCTTGAGGGGGCCCGAGCCCCTCAAAAATTCGTTGTGGGTGTGAGGAAAAAATGTGTCAGGGTTTTCGATGTTCCCCGGATTGTCCAGATATCGAGATTCGAGGTATCAGGGTTCTAATATTGATCATTGGACTCTTCTAAACTGCTTAAAAAACTTAAAACTCACTACTTATAAAATTTCCCGGGGCAAGATCCCTGGTGTGGGGCCCCCAATATTTTTTGTCAGTCGGCATCCCTGACTGAAGGGGAAAAACTTGATCAGGTCGAGAAATTCAACAATTTGGGCTGCACATTAGAGAAAAACGGATACAGTAGTAAGGGTATCAGGAAGAGAATTGTGCTTGCAAAGGAGGCGTTCATGAACAGGAAGGATCTCATGAGAGAATCGATATGTAAGAGTTTAAAGGAAAGGTTAGTGAAGAGTGTAGCGCTTTACGTTGCGGTTACATGGACACTTAGGAAGAAGAATAAAAGAAGACTGAAGGCGTTCGAGATGTGGGTGTGGAGAAGAATGAAGGTGAAGTGGACGGAAAGGAAGAGAAACGATGAAGTGCTGGACGTGGTGGGTGAGAAGTGGCATCTTCAATATGAGATACGGAGGAGACAAAAAGTATGGATGGAAGGAGTACTTAGCGGGGAGGGGATGTTGAAAACGTCGGTACAGGGTAGGTCGGTGGAGGGAAAGGGCATGTCCGATGTCATTATTTTGCCTTCCATCTACGTAATACTGGCATGGAAGTAAAATTGGAACTTTTTGGCCCTAAGAGCAAAGGGCTTCGGCTAGGGCTTAACAGCAAAGGGCACTTCACTAAATGTTAAAGTGCTTTAGAAGCGATGCAATGGCAGCATTACAGCACCATGAAAAAACAAGTGCTCATGAGGCAAGCTATTGTACTCCCTTGATTATGTTATCTATGACCCACTTACACGAATACCATGAAGAACTTATGCCTTTACACTTGCTGACGTTACCCAAAAATCAATTTTACCGAATATATTATTGATTGAGTATTCAAAAAGTTTGCAAACACTCGTGCCAAGAAAGACAATGTTTTCTGAATAACTATAGGAATATTTTACGCAAGTTATTAAGACAGAAAATATCAAAATTCCTTGAGTCCAATGATTTTTACATCCCTTACCTTTGCCTTAATTTCCCCTACTTAGACCCAAATTCAAATTTACCTTTTCCAGCAAGCTCCAAGGTGCTCACTCAATGATCCCATCAGAAGGTTTGTTTGGATAGGTGAGGGTAGAGCTTACTGACTGAGCAACAGGCGAGTGAATAATATACATTACTGACATACTGTCACTTCAGCTTTAAAATTATTTTTGCGCACAAAATTCCTTTCAATGTTTTTCTATAGCTATGGAGTATTCTTAGATCTATGTTTTTTAATTTCTTGATTTAAGAATTTTTGAAGTTAGCCTAACCATAGGCTTATCGCCTTGTAGTAAATGAAAATAATTACCTGTATAAAAATATGTATGGAAGAATAAATATATCAATAAATATTATTAAATTACCATTACATTATTACTTGCGGGTAACTTTGTAAAGTTATGCCAATTGCTTGACCGGGGTTATTTCCTTGGCAAAATAGATTGAGGCCCTGATTCACGCACTCGGAGAGTCAAGGGGGGGGGGATGGTCGAATACCTGGATTGGATTGATCTTAGATTGTCTTGACCATAAATCTTTCTCGCAGTAGATAAACTTAGTAACGATCGGACTCCAGCAATATTGTCCTATTGTTAAAAGGAAGGTTGCTTTTCTTGTGCTTCTTTCAACTATGATTACATGTAACATTAACCGCCTCCCTGATACGAAATAAGATCGGGTTAAGGTGTGGTTGCTATAGTGTTGGCTTCCCACACCGTGGACTCGGATTCAAATCCCGGCCGTGGCAGAAAGTTTTCGGAGAATGCCCGATTCCTGATTGAATATTGTGTTGTGTTGGACATTTACTAGGAAACATAATGACGATACACATTTGTATGTTGCCGAAACCTGGGTCGGTATTAAAAACTCTTGTGGAACATACAAAAGTGTATCTTCATTATGTTTCCTGTCAACAAGTCCTACCAAATATCGCCTTCCAACCTTAAGCTGACATTTACTAGCGCAACACTCCGTCCGGCGGATGGGACGTTAAGCCGTGGTCCCCTTGGCGCCTATCGTTAAGAGCAGGCTAATACCAACGCCAGGTTTCTCTCCATCCTTCCTAATCTACCCTTCCCTCGTGGCGCAAATGATCCCAGCTGTCGGTCGCCTCCTTCAACTACCATACCGTACGTAGAGTGGAGGAGTTTAAAGCGAAGAGTGTAGGACCGAATGAGAGAGAAACAAGATGCAGAGTAGTCCGAAGAGGATAACACGACTTCCCCAGTTGGAGACCGCGTTCAGGTGAGCCTTCAACGGCCCCGGAAGGCGATCAATGAAGGAGGCGTTCGGTCGATCCCGTGAGAGTGTCTAGAGATAACACAGGTGGTATGGACTGGCTCACGCAGTCTCTCGATAAATTGGCTCGTATGTGTGAAGAAGACGTAAGTCCTAAAAATAATAGCCCTGCTGATTAACTGCTCAATTTTCTGTAGTTTCCGGTGAAACCATATATCTGCTGGCCAGATGTTATCAATGACTATGCTTCTGTTAAAAAGTTACGGCATCTTTAAAACTTTTACACCTGCTTTCTGTTCTAGATTATTATTTTAAATAATAAACACTTTTGCAATCAACGGTTTGCGAGGTAACTTTGTAGAATGACATTATAGATTGAAATTTGTTCACCTCCTGATAATGACTTGAAAAATTGAAACCGGTCGAGTCTTGTAAAAAACACTGAGTGGAATGCAACACAGTTTACTTTTTAATCTATCCTATACAATTACTGGTAATATACAGTGACTGATAGCTTCAGGATTCATTAATAGAAAATAATGAGACAGTTTTTCATCATTCCATATCTCTCAACTATTTCCCCTTTCGAAAATTTTCATCCGTCAGGTTAAAATAATTTAGTTCACTCACTCAAACTAGCATGACGAATGTGCGGGGGTGATTATGCGATTGTAGGGATCGGCTTCTGTCAGTTGAATACACATTAGCTCAAAATAAAGCTATAAAGAAATTCGGAATATATCCAAATATGTTAATTATTTGACCAGTAGTGCAGAAGTCAAACATGAAGTAATGCGGTGTGTGCACAAGATAACCCTGAAGCGATTTTATTGTAAGTTAGTTCTCTTTTCCATAAATATAGATGTGCAGAGACACGTTTTCACATTATATGCCGACTCTCTCCGTGTTCCTGTTCGGCGTTCACTCTATCGAGATGCATAACTTACCTAGGCACAGGGAGAAAAGGCTTCGGAGACGGAAGTAAAAAGATGGAAGAGCTGGTGGTGACATACGCATCACGGCAGATACAATCACGGGTTCGAGACGGCGCGGCTGTGATATCTAAGGCACCTCTGGAAAATCGCAATTTTACATTCTGTTCACCGCGAATATCTTGAGCCCCTTCACTTACAGGTTCACGCTATAAAATTTTATATGTAGCTGAAAAGTTGTCAACACAAAACTTTCAGACTCAATTTCGGGCAAATAGCTCGTGCGCACAATTTTTTTGGCTTAAAAAAACTATAAAATTTATACTCTTTTGCGGAATGCAGTGTAAAAAAGGAGACGAAAAAGATGGAGAGAAATAAAAAAACCATAAATATAGGAATGCATGATGAGGTCAAGACGAGGAGAAACCTATAAAATATTGTATAGAAAATGGAGAAAGGAAGAATTGATATGTTGGGCAGTAGCCAGATCATTAAGGGTGTAGCGAGGAAGATTAATTTTGAAAATCAGGGCCGTGCTAAAAACTACACTTCGCCATTATTCAATGTCAGACGAAGAACTCGCTCGCAGACTCTTGTCGGCTTGAAAAAAATAAAAATACACAAAAAATTGCAGTTTGCAGCGTATGAAAAAGGAGGCGAAGAAAAATAGGAGAGGAGGAAAACAAAGGAATGAGACGAAGGAATCGAGAGATGTTAAGGCTATTATGGGTGTAGCAAAGCAAGAAAATATTTCACACACATTGGAATGATTAAGGATACATAAATAGGATGGTGGTGAGTAAGATTGTTGGCATTTCTAGGAATTTTCATGTTTCAGAGCGCTACTCAGACCACTCTGATGTTAAATGCATGCTATTAAGAGTGATCACTAAATATTTTTTATGTAAACAGGCGACCATCTACTGCGTTGAAGTTCACATTGATTTCGGAACCAACTCACTTATCCTTTCCACGATTCCCGTACCACCGCTTGAGTCTGAGCATTTTCTCCCAGAGTCGAGACCAAATAGTGATTGTTCTATGTACGCGTGTGCGTGAGTGGTATCACCCAAAGCAACCTTAGTGAGGCCCCTTAAATCTTCGCTAAGTTTCCTTCGAGTTAAGTGCTTACGAAGGGTTTCTGGTTGAGGCACTGAGTTTGGTCACTGTTACAAATCATCCCGTTCCAGCAGACCAACACATTAATTTGTTTCGTACCTGTTTCGTAATCCCTAACGTTAATGCCATTGAAGAATACTTTTCTGATCCATCCATACCTAATTCTCAGGAATTTACCGAATGTATAATTAAAGCAGTGACTTCGGAAGTTTAGGGAGTTGAGGTTTCGCCTGTTAGCGCGCTGAGGTACCTATATATACTATACGAACCATACGACTAATTTACATTGTTATCAGGATCCAACTTTCTATATATGAGGGGGGAATACGTAACGAGTAAAAGCCAAGTGAAATGATTTTCACGAATGAATTAACGATTTTGCTGATTATTACACAATGAATATGAAAGTTGAAACTACTCAAGTTAACACTGAGAATAATTCATTAAATATTTCCAAGTAATGTATTCTAGCTAAAGGTCGCCTAGCAGCCTTAATGTTAAGTTCACCCAAATAAGGGAGAAATTAAAATGAAGGAATCTGAAAATATTAAAATTTCGAAAAAAAACGGCCAAATACGTAAGTTTAAAGGCATGAAAATTTAAGCTTTGATCAATAATATTTTAGCAAAATAAAACATTCAATGTAAAAAAAACATGAATAAATTGGTTTAATCCTACATTCTATGAAATATATTCACTACAACTAGGCCCTTACAAATGGAAATGAGGGCGGCGGGCCCAAGCTTACATTATCGAGGACTTGGAGAAAATGGACATCCGGACTTGAGAAAAATATGAAAATTATCAATGAAAGAGAAATTACAGACAACGATTTGTACTACAATACCTAAAATTGGTAGAAGTAAATTCAACTGAAGCAGAGAAACATTGATGACCGACGAGATTTTCAGACCCAATTTCAGAGTGGTTTAAGGTGGCAATGATAGATGGGAGAAGGCAACAGTAAGCGGCTGGAATTCTCAATGTTTTAATTAATTTTTCCTTGAACATAAATTATACGTGTAATCATGCTAATGCTCAGAAAAATATAAGAAATTTAATTACAAGAATGAGTTAGATTATTTCACCGATTATCATGAGCACTTTAAAGTATCCCTTAACCAATATTTCTCAATAAACTAATACTAGAAATTTCGATATTGATTTTGTGGAAGAAGTATTATACGTACTATATAAACTTTAAGTGGACGGTCCTGTGGCTGGATTAAAAACATTGAGAGAGCATTCTTATGACCTACCAAATAAAATACATTCTCATCATAATTCCTCGTCCAGCGCGTATAGAATGCATTTTGAAATACTACAAAATGTACAATTCTCATTCAGAATTACTACACATGATATAATTCTTCGTAAAAAAGCTGTTTTATGATCCTCTTACAAAATCGATTACCTCAAGCCTACAGTCAAATGCATATATAAAACATAATTTACGGCATTCCTGGATTTCTTATCGTTCTCGGAAGACATATTTAACTAACTAATCACAAAATGTCTCGATTTTTTCACATGGTTGGATTACAGAGGCTTATATGTATGAACTCCGAAGAAAATAAAGAGTACCTGCATTAGAATGCTGGTAAAGCGTTAAAATACAAAAATCAAACGTTATTACATGCAATATTTTGGGGCCATTGTAAAGTTTTCGAATGAGTTTAATTAATTTAAGGCTAACAAAAGTAAAATGTCGATATTTATTCTAAAATTATGCTTGAAAAGTATCAATTGAGGTATTCAGTGGATAAACTAAGTTATAATTTATGATTATATAGATAAGTAATGATTATTTTGATATTCTCGAAGATTCAGAAATAATAATTACATCAAAATTGCATAAATGAAAAACAAATCCATGCCTTCTGATGACGTCACTGCATTTTGATATAGGTTGGAAATAATGGAAGCATAATGCAGTCTCTATTGAAATGAACGTAAGGAATGAATCCAACAGTAAAAAATACAACAGAGTCCATTGTCCTCCACTTAAAAGCAGCCATTAATCCAAAAATAGAACGACGCTCTACATAAAGTGAATGCCTAATGCGGAGTCTCGAAATATAATGAATTTAAACTGCGTCAGACCTTTTTTTTTGGCACCATTCCGTCCATATGAGCTATAAAACAATTCGGCTAGATTTTTGAGGACTCGTCATGATTTTTGCGCGATACACATTAGGCAATAATTGTCCTTATGAAGTCCTTTCGGTCTTCTGACTCAAATAATTTTTTCTTAATTGAATACAAACCAATCTTTGGGCTGAATCACTGGATGTATGTGAGTTAAATATCCCTACACTTAGATGTGCCAAACTTCATTACTCAATAATTTTTAACAGCTGACAGTGAATTGACCTGATTGAATTGAAATATGACGTTAACCAGCCAAATTACCCGTTTTAAAACATCTACATCTTCATACTACCCCCTAAGCTGCTTAAAAGGCGTGTGGCAGGGGGTGTAAGGACACTAGCCAATCACAAATAAAGGGGAAATACTCTAACGAAATCACGACTGGAATTTATTAAAGTCCTTTATGGTTCGAGGGAAAAAAGAATTCGCATATCTATCCGTTCGGTAAAATATCTCTCTTAATTTGTCGCTTCTGTCGGACCTGGGAATATAGTGGGGCTCTAATATCATGTTCTCCGTGTCGCTCTTAACGATATCCATTCCCAATTGTTCAAACAATCTGAGCCTATTTGTATTTTATTCAGTGCGCGGATGAAGTCTTTCTGCAAAGGATCCCATACGCTCGCTGCATATTCAAGGCGCGGTCGGACGAGTGCAAAATAACATCTTTCTTATACTTTCTCATCCGAAAATCTTCCCAAAAAACGCGTAAAGAAACCCAATTTCTTCAGGGTAATGCGGCAAATATTCTTTATATATATTCCCCACAAAAGGTTCGAGGTTATCGTAACTCCCAGGTGCTTCACTTCGTCTGTTGCCTTTATGTTAATGCCTGTAAATGTCTAAACATACGTAGCCTTGATTACGACATAGGTGAAATATAAAATTGAATATCACAATTTTATCTTGATCAAGACAGGATGTTTTGATTAAGACAATTGTCAAATGAAAAGTAGATAATGAAAAAACGGGAAAGGTAGATTTGAAATTAAGTGCATGATGAGTGAGGTGAAAGAGAACTACGCTGACGTAAAACTTTTATATGATACGAGAACAGAGAGCAGAGGTGCGTCAAATCAATATTAGAATTCTTTACCAGTGATTATTAAATTATTGAGGAATCATTTATAATTATTTTATCATTCACCCAAAAATGTAAAGCTACAGAACAAAGTTGAGCAATAATGTCTCGCTTCAGCATGTGGGTCCACTTTGATTAAGCGCCAAAATTAAAACCAGAAACAATTGATCCAAAATAAAATTGAAAAGCAACCCCACTGACCCGTAGCGATGCTTAAGATATGTATTGCTTTTTCTCATCCCACCTCCTTGCCCTGAGGGAACCAAAAATAATAGTCTCTCGCGGTTATTCCATACGGCGACTACCTCATAATTTCCCCACATCAACTATACGTGCTTTTGCTCCGCGCAAGGGCCCGGCAGAGCACAAAAAATAATAAATGTAAAAGACAATGACCAGGGTTGTGCGGGACCATAGTCGCCTCTGTTTCTCGCAGCGGTAATAACTTCCGCTGTCCCCACGAACGGAATGATGCAGTGCAACTCACCGCTCCCCCTCCCCTCTCTCATAAACCTTTTACGCTGTAGCCCGTTTTAAATTATCGCCGGCCCTAAGGGTGGACGTAACTGGGCCGCCATTTTTTCCGAGCTCTCTCCGTCGGCTGTTTCTCAGTCGCGAGGTGAATTAATCAATCCCGGGGTGAACTTTTCTTTAGTTACCCGCAGGGCATTCTCGCCAGCCAGGAAACTGTACGTTTACTCATACGTTAAGCGAATTCGGTTGGGAGCCGATAGCTTCTTCAGACCAATGAGTCTCTGAGCTGTTTTCTTTATAAGTTTTCCTGGATATCACGCAATTACAATGAAGAAAACACAAACTCTTGATTAGCATTGTGGTATTCCATTATAATTTTTCCTGGATATCACATAATTACTTATACCACTTATTTTTTACAGACCGCGACCCGGGTTTCAATGAATTATCACCATCTTCAGGCGCAAATTATGATTTGTTTATCTTATTGTTGTTTCCTAGTTACTTGATGAATTTTAAAACGGACGCCAGAATAGGGGAAAATAATGGGTAGAGATATTCATTTATAAAAGTACTATCCTGACTTTCAATAATTTTTAAAATTTCTAACTGCTCCCTAGAGTCCAATTCACGGCGGTCAGTGCAAAATTTTAAAATATTCATTTTGAAATCACTCCAATGGTAGATGCATATTATGAGTTAAGCAAAATTACTTTTTTCATCTTTGTTATTTTTGTAAGCACTTAAATGTTCTTTCTTCCTTTTCCCCTATTCTGGCGTCCGTTTTCAAATTCATCAAGTAACTAGGAAACAATAATAAGATAAACCAATCATAATTTGCGCCTGAAGATGATGATAATGCATTGAAACCCGGGTCACGCTCTGTAAAAAAAGAAGTGGTACAAGTAATTGTGTGATATTCAGGAAAACTTATTATGGAATACCACTATGTTAATCAAGAGTTAGTGTTTTCTTTATGTTCCAGGCTCCTTTCATTATCAGGGTGGAAGGAAAAAATAACATCACAGTGAAAATCGAAAGAATTGTTTACTAATAAATATTGTACTGTATAGTACAGATGTATGCACCATGGGAATTTACGACGATATTTTCATGCATTATGATCAAATATACAAAGAAATCATTCTCATCAAGAATAATACACCATCATTCATTATTTTCAACTGATATAATATTTATAAAAATTACTTATTAGTTCTTAACAACTGAATGCATACATCAATGAAAACACTTGACGACGCACCCTCATCTTGCTTGCCGTTGTGTAATCCATCATATTTTACGCAAGGGGAGTGATTAGAGGAGGCCCAATTCCATCACATAGATGGCTCATTTCTGTTGCCTCTTCGATCGTATTTTTAATCGCTTTTCAAAAATGTCTGCGGCGCGGCGATGAGTGCAACGCAATCCACTTTTTTTCTAGCTTTTTACGGTCAAATGTTTGCCATTAAGAGGAATAGCATTTAAAAGTTATGGATTTAATAGATAAAATCAGCATTTTTGATTTTTCAACTCTTTAGTGAAGAGGGCTACATAGAGGAGGCCCTATTACATCCCATAGCAGGCATACTTCGATTGCCATTTCGTTTGTATTTTAATTGGCTTTCAAAGATGTTCGCGGCGCGGTGATGAGTGCAATGCGATCCACTTTTTTCTAGCATTTTACGGTCTAATATTTGTCATTATGAGGAATAGCAGTGAAAAGTTATGGATTTGATAGATCACATCAGCGTCTGCATAAATTTCAGCTAACACCTAATATTATACCTAATTTCCCCTTGAAACTCGGATCAATTTGTCCGTTAGCAGCGCAAGTGACGACTTCTGTAAACCCATTTAAATGCACGGTGGGTGATAACACATTTAGAGGCCGAACTGAGGATCCTCTTCTGGAATATTCGTGGTTTCACGAATGAAAAACAAAACATATGTGGAATATAATGACAAATACTATATTATTGAACATTCCATAAAATTTTTAATAGACTGACCCAGGTCTGGTATACCTTTGGCGATGATTCAGTGTGCAGTGTCGAAACCTGGGTCAGACTAATAAATATTTTGTGGAACATACAATATTGGTGTATCTGTGATTATGTTACAGAGCTCCACCATATATCAATATATCGCTATCCTTCCTAAAGTTTTTCGTCAAAAACTGCTACCGTCGAACAGACAGCGTTACCCAGACGTCAAGCGAATTAGGTTCGGAGCCGCTGGAGACTCGGAGGCTGCGCGCCAGGCTTAGATTGCTCAGACAATTGATAATAGCTATCTTAAAGAGCGACATGGAGAACATAATATTAAAGCCTTACTATATTTCCAAGTTCGACAGAAGCGATGAATTAAGAGAGATATTTTGCCAAACGGATATACGTGGGAATTCGTTTTTCCCTCGAACTATAGAGGACTTTAAAAAATGCTAATCGTAATTTCGCATTTACTTTTTACGTGTAAACGGCTGGTGTCCTAACACCCCCTGTTCCACGCCTTTTAGGAGGCTTGCGGGATAATATGTACATGTAATTTGGAAATAATGCCAATTGGTAGTTTGTTTTCGTGGTTTCATGTACATGGCTGGCGCCGAGTGGTCTTGAATTTGCCAGGCGGCCGAGCATCGCTACGACTAAGCGAGCTTCATCAGTAAATCGAAAATGCGATCCAGCGTAACAACGGGACGCGTGTGCTCGATTCGTAGGTATGGTTAACTATCCGACCGCCGCCGCCAGTCCAAATTCCGTTCCATTTATCGCTCTCACCCCCGAGGTGGTAATTGAGCGAACCCCCTCACCTGCGGACGAGTAATGTGCAAATTAGACCGGAGTCAGCCGAACGGAGGAGGCAGGTGGCCCGAGTATAGAACTCCCCGTGGAATCACACACCCTGACCGATAATTTGTCCTCACGGGTACCTGTCTAACCGCCACCGCTGGCTAGGTGAATTTTCCCCCTGAGCAGCTATTATGTTGGGTACACCTGAACTGTGTTTATCCACCATTGCGCCGGTTGCGTTTGGCCTCTTACAAGTAGACTGAACTAGGAGTAACTGAAGATAAGAAAAAGTTAAGCAGTGTAAAAAAACGTGCATTTATTATCCCTTAGAGTGCAATGTCAATCTCAGATGCTGATAGTTCACTAATCATTCATTCAAAGTTAATATTTAATAGTCAATATTCATTTTACTTTGGCAAAAAAATGTTTTCATTAAATTATAAAAATTAACTCATATTACCAAAAATTCGTATAATAATACATTAAAAAGGTGAAACCACGTATACGAGGGTAAACTTAAAAGTAAGGTCTCCAATTTTTTTTAATTGAATGAGAAATTTATTAAAGTTGATGGATAAATCTTTGGAAACATCATGGCTTCAGCTATTTTTCGATGTAGTCACCCTGGCGCTCGATTGCTTTTCTTCATCCTCACGATGAATTTTTGAATCCGGCCGACATCCCACCTTCCGTCCGCGTAGCTATGATGGGCGTTGTCCTCCTCTCCTCACCTCGTCGTCCGTCGCGAACTCCATTCCTCCAAGGTGTTTCTTCAGCGCGAGCAACATGGGTGATAGTGCCCAAAAATCATCCCCTTCCTCTTCAAAATGGCACAAAACATCTTCAACACATTCCACGCGCTGCCTCTGGTGGTCTTCGGTGAGCTGTTTTAGTAGCCACCTGGCAGTGGACGTTTGCGTGGCCGAAAAGGAACTTTTAGCACCACTTACGAACGTTTTAAGCATCTACACATTTTTTCCAGTTAGAAAAAAAGGCCCAATTCCATTCCTGGCTGATCAAGGCTGATTTCTGTTGCCACTTCAGTCGCATTTTAATCGGTTTACAAAAATGACCGCGGCGCGGTGATGTGTGCAATCTGATCAACTTGTTTCCAATATGTAGTTGTAAAATGATTGGAATTTCGAGGAATAGCATTGGAACGTTATGGATTTGATAGATTACAACATCATGCATACAAATTTTGATTAACCGCCATAAGTATACCTTATTTACCCGTGAAATTCGCTTCGGACACCCGGATCGCTTTGTCCGTCAGCGACGTGAGTGTAAACCCACTTAAATGCGCTGTGGTTGGCAGCACTTTTAGAGGCAGTATTAAGAATCCTCTTTTGTAATATTCCTGCGGTAAGTCTTCAAATCTGAAGACGACTGCTGTGCAGCAGTGCACAAGGCCGGCGACACTGTCGTCACGAAGATAAATGGACGTGTGGGACCACCCGGAACCTTGCTGCGCCTTTGCCTAATCTTTTTTATTACTTGTAGGATGCAAAGAAGGTTAGACGGTAGAGCGCTAGGCTTCTCAAGTCCTGAATTCATGTCCCCGATGAAGCCTAGAAACGTGCGAAGAGAAGGTGCGAGTTAGCTTAGAGAGCTAACACTCGAATGATATGGGATTCCCAGTCTCAGCGCTATTAAAGAGAAGGAATGAATACCATGAAAAGAACTCCAGGCAGCCTGGCAGACTCCTGGCAGCCTGCTGAAAACAATGGTGGAAGGACAAGTGGATGCGAAGATAGGCAAATGAATATCCCGACTGAGTTACATGGTACAGGTTATTAAAGATGCAATAGAGAATAAAAACGAATATATGAAAAGGTTAGCTCTCAGGAAAGCGAAGGGCACAGCAGTGTGTCACTAATCTTCGAATTGCTAATACATGATGATGATGAGAATTCTTAGCATTGTTCTGTAAATCGTTTCTCGATTAAGAGGCCGCCTTATATTTGTTAAAATTATAATTTAGTTGCCTGAATGAAAGGGAAAAACACAGTTTTTCAGATGATCCACATCTAATCGAATCATTTGAAAATTAATGGAACCAAATAGTAGTAAATAATGTTATGAGCATGATTATTTTTTAATATTGCAACTCTCTGAATATTAACTATTGAAATTCACCTTCTTAAAGAAAATTATATATTCGTCATTTTATTACAGTGAAACATTAACGCCAAAAAAATTCTTTTACAGTGACATGTTTTATCGAAGGAGAAATTGTGATGCAAAGAAGACATCGTCAGTGAAAGAAATAAACACATTAAGAAAGCAGAAAAATAACCAATTTTCCTAATGAAAAAAGTAATGTCTTATGATTTCGGAAGCAAAATATCATTTCGGCCATCGCCGATGCGAATGGCGAATGCAACTTAACAGCCTCCGATGCGCTCCCGGGTCCACCCCCACTAGCACACAATTCACGTTTCCGCAGTGGCGAAGGGTTTTCACGGCGGCGCGGGGTCCCGAGGCCGCGTGATCGATCCACGTCGGGGGCAAGAGCGTTTTGTGTAGCAGGACGCAGCCACCGCCGCAACTGCCTCACACCAACCAACCCCCGCCACCCCTGCACCCTCTCTTCCACCCCCGTGTCGCGGCCACTCGTTGCCATCCCCCGACCGACTCGCTGGCAAACTGACTCGCTTCAACTCGTGGCCCAGTGACGCACACTGGGGTCGCCCGCCAACGTTCTCCCCATCTTCGACGCAGAAATATCCTTCCGTCCTTTGCGACAATAATCACCGCTCACGTGGGAATGGGATAAAACGCTTCACGCAAAAGAGAGGTCCCCCATGACGGAATAAATGATACCTACTTTGATTATGAAAAGCAAAGGTCTTGAAAACATTACGGTTAATATAAGACACGGTCTCCGGCGTTACTTTGTGGAACTGCTTCATCATAAAATAAAATACTTTGTTCTATTTCACACTTTATTAGAAATAGTACGACCTGGGCTTCTGCATATCATGCTATCATCAGGCTATCATCACCTGATGATAGCATATAAAAAATATTGCTATCAAAAATATTTAGCATACTACGCACTTTAAATCGGGTAAAAATAGAAAAATGCACAGAATCAGTGGACAAGAAACGAACATATATTTATGCGATATTACTACTGAAAATTAAATACTGTATCAATAGAACGACCTGGGTTTCTGCATATCATGCTATCATCAGGTGATGATAGCCTAATGATAGCATATGCTGAAACCCGGGTCGTACTATTTAAAATAAAGCGTGGAATATAACAAAGTATTTTATTGTATGATTATGGTTAATACCAATCAAATTTTCATTTTCACATTTTTTTTCATTATTCCAAAATTCTTTTTTTCCAATTAAGAATTTTCATCCAAACATTTCTTAATTTAGCCTAAAATATGAACTTGCTCCATGAAAATAACAAATTAAAATCAAGCACCCATTAAATCTGCACCCAACTGGAAACCATTCGACCACCAAAGTAGACCGCAAGGTATCCTATTAGATAAAAATAATAAAATCACAGATTGCTACGAACCCATTTTCAAAAATGAAAGCGTATATTTTATCAAAGTTATAGTAGAGAACGCTATAGAAAAGTTTCAGTTGTGATACAAAGATATGCTCGTTTCTTGTCCACTGAATCTTTGCATTATTTATTTTTACCCGATTTTATTTGCGTAGTATTCTAAATATTTTTGATAGCAATACGCGTGAGTCAATTTCATTCGCAAGTTAAAAAACTCAGGCGCAAGAAACTTCATAGATTTCACACATATTCATTTAATTCGAATAGGTTTCATTTCTGGGCAATATCATCAGATTTAATGTTCATGAAGTTTGTTGCGCCTTAAAATTTTTAACTATATACACGTCGGGCATCGATAAATAAAAGGATAAGAAGATCCCGTTGTCGTATACTTACGAGACGATTGAAATCCATAAATTCTCACGAAGATATTTCTTTCATTGTATGCCTTTTCAATCCCGTTTCCCTAATTTAACCTTCCGTCACCCGACGTCACTATCCACCCTCGGGACACTGAAGAGAGCCCTGAGAGATAGTGTGACTCACGGTACCAGCCACCATCTTCTCTTATTCCATCCCTGGAAAATTCTGTCCGCCCCCACACCTATTATCCCTCATACCTATCTCTGCTCGCCTAACTTCCTATCAGATTTTGCCAGAGTATATGCTGTCATAAGAGTTCCTGTAACGTGCCAAATATGGCGAATATTGAACGAATTAAATTTGTTTTCTTAAAATCACAAAGTTTGTATTGCGCAAAGATATTTTTTTATCAAAAAGTTTTTATTCATTTTTTCGTCACCACACTATAAAAATCACTTCCGACCACTGACCAACTGATTCATATTAATGTTAGGGGTGAACGAGACGGTATACGACAAAAAGTCATAGAACTAATTCCCTCGTCTGAAACCCCAGGAAAAATTATCGAAACACTAAATTGTCTATTTATTGCCGAATGCCTCTATACTTTTGGTGGGGCTAAGAGTCGATGCTAATAAGGTATTTGACCTTCGTGCAGAAACAAGCTAATGGCACAAAAGTCATTGCGGGCGGGTAATAGTGCACATGCTGTAACAGTCAAAAAGCTTGAAAGCCATGAACTGTTTGCTATTCCTAAGATTCGACTTGAGTAGGTTAGATTTAACCGGCAGAAAAGATCGTAAGGACTAGCAGAGTGACTAGAAAAGGCGAAGATCTTTTCAGAAGCGTTCTGGGCGGGTGAGAGAGCCCCCACAGTGAGACAAAGCGAGCCCAAAATAAGAAATACCTTCATGAAAAATATTTAAATTATCCAATCAAAATTTTAAACTGCAGAAATCGGCATTTTACAATATTAAATGTTGATAGAAAGGCCAAATATCATATTTATGTTTGAAATTAAATTTTATATGATCAAAAATTAAAAACTAAAAGGGGAACTTCCCAAGTTGTCTTCCTTCCTTCTTACCAGCTGGGAAATAAGATTTTTACTCCGCTGGTGGCTTATATTTTAGCATAGCATTAGTATGCTCCACCACGCTTGGGCGCTAGCTGATGAGCCCTCTAAAAAAGTGACTCACTTGAAAAATTGGGACATTTCACTTTTGATGGTTTGAAATATTTCACCGTCTAGCCTTATACTAAGAGCTGATTTTTCATAAGCGTTCATCTATTCTCAAGATGTGCGTAGATTTTAACGAAATTTAGGCTATTTTAGGCTTAGATAATTTATGATATATCTCATTTGATAATACATGGTTTCTATAGCTCAATACCGAAAATAAAATTAAACACAAAAAATTTAGCTGATGCGAGGAAAAGATAAGTAATGGCAAAACATCCTCATTCCGCCATAATCAGCCACTCATTAATTTAGAATAAAAACACTACATAGGTGTCGCCTGTTTTTCATGAGTTGGTGACGTCATTACAGTTCCGTTAAATTAACTCGTTATTCGAGAATCGCTCCTTGAGAGAAATAAATCCCCGTAAGAATGTAATCAACAATCAACCACACGAGGCTGATACGGATAGGGAGGAATAGCTGAAAAGCGGTGACACGCTCAGCAAGATCACGTGACTTCATAAAATTTATCTGCGAAAGGTTTAAGGTTGTAGATTTTTCACGGCTAATAGCATGATAATCGTGCGACGGAACGAAGGTTGGAAATGAACGCGTGTCTTTATTTTCCAATATTTAACGGAAATTATGAAAACATTTCAGAAATAAATTAACAGAGCGACTATTTGAAATCGTGAAAATATTTATGATTGTGTGCTTCAGGACATGCTATACGCCGGAGGGAGGATAGGAAAAAATATACGGTTGTCAATAAACTGAGGAATGGAGTTGAAAAAAGGCATCGAAAACGGTGACATAGTTTATCTACGGGGCCATAAAAGTGATTTATTGTTTGTGATATGAAAGGTTCGATTCGTCTTTCCTGTCGTTGACAAGGGATGCTTCTCAACTCCGTCTCCCCTTACGTTCTATGCGACGAATTTCACCGCTCACGCGAGACTGGGGAAAAAACATCTTTAACAAGCCCTCTATGTATGACCTCGAAGATACAATCAATTGCCTTCACCTCATCGATTATTTGCTCCTTTCATTGTCTGCTACTCAAAGTCAATCTTTTGAATATTAAGTGTCACAATCCAGGATCGTCTAAGAAATGGATCGCCTAAGAAATGGATCGAAAGAATAGGATGGAAAGATCGTCTAAGTTGACCTCATATGCGGAGCCAAACGGTTATTTAAGCTCAACTAATGTGGCATTTACACCATGTTCAGTAGATTCCGGTTAATTGGGACATATCGGGACTTGTGCACTTTGCCCCAATTAAGCGGCTGCCCCAGTTAGGCGAACTATCCTGTATATGGGCATAAACAAACGTTGAAGTGATAGAAAGAAGATTAAAGAATGTTTATAATGCAAAATAAGTTTATTAAACTATTAATTTGATTAATAAATCAGCGAGTTTAGTTAATTTATTGTCATTTTTAAGAATAATAACAATTTAGTTAAAATTATTTTTCACAGCCTCGGGCAACGCTAAATGATTGTCTTTTACTAAGTCCAATTAAAGAAAAGTTCTATCCTCTTGCGGATAGTACAACAACAAGAGCTTTCAAAATAGGGCAAGAATAAGAACAGTTGTGAAAAATAAGAGTAAAACAAAGGAGGAAAATAAAAAAATAGTATTCTGAAAACAAAAAATTTTAATTTCGTCGCGAGTATAGAGTCTATGTCGCTGACTCATGGCCCAATAAAGCGGCACGCTGTCCCAATTAAGCGGAGAATACTCTGGGATACTCCTCTATTGAGTTCTGTTCTTCTAGATCTGCCCCAAATAAGCGGCTGCCCCAAGTAACCGGTGGACCCATTAAACGGAATCTACTGTACTACGAGCTACAAGGTAATAGGTAAGAATCAGTGGCGTAACTGGGAATATGCGTTGGGGGGAGTGAGAGGGATGGGGAAGGGCGACCTCCCACCCACCACCTCCCCCTTTCAGGAAAATTTTGGAAAAATGACATGCCTACAAACAGAGATGGGCAAAATACATGTCAAATGTATTTTAGATACAAAATAAAAATTACTTTTAAAATCTGTATTTCAATTACAAAATACAAATTACTTCTAAAAATTGTATTTTCGATACTAAATACAAATGTAATTTCAAAATACTCTATTAAAATACGAAATACATGCCTTCACCGAAGTTTTTACCTAATTAAAAATTGAAATAAATTCAAATATGAACTATTTTTAGAATGAGAGGCTCAAACATTCTTGCAACGTATCTATAGGAAACTGGCAATTTGACCATTATCCATGGCGAAATGTCTTAAATAAAATGGAGAAAAATGTCTCCAGCACCTTTGGGAACAGCGTCAGATTCTACAAGTCCCCTCCACAAATTACTCAATGCAAAACTTCGTTTCGCAAAATACTCCACACGCGACTACGTTTTGCAAGTATACAAGGGCCTACGGGTGTTATAGAAGTAAATTAAGGGGCAATTTATTGTCCCATAGATGGCAGGCTAATACAGACTCATTCGGGATCCCTGCCATCTCGTCGCACGCTCTTTCTACTTATGCACAAAAACATTACATGTATTTTGATTTTTGATGTATTTTAAAAATACAAACTACTCTTTAGATGTATTTTCGTTACAAAATACAAAATACTTTCAGAAAATGTATTTCCGATACAAATTACAAACTACAAAAGTATCGAAAATACGTATTTCAAATACAAGTATTTTCGATTATGCCCATCTCTGCCTACAAACGCATTTTACATAATTTTAGCACTTAAAATTTGGGTATGATTAAAAGATTACGCTAAAATTTGCTATGAGTCAAAACTAGACAATAGTTTTTAACATAATTTCTATTTCTCTGAGGCTTTGAGGGGGGATCTATCCCCGTCATACCTCTCCCCATAGTTACGCCACTGGTAAGAATGTCGGCCTTCTTCTTAAAGTGCAGCAATAAATGCAGTACAATTTATCTAGATAGATACTTAAGACCTTGTAGGAGAGCATTTTTAGGGCAGTATTCGGCTCCAAGGATTGAATGCTTCATTATTGATTCCTTAATACCCACTAGCCTATAGAGAAGGCAATCGCCCACTAATGATTTTACGAAACCGTTACTTCATTCCCACTGTTTTCACTTGTAAGAATTCTCTACCATCGAATAAGGGCTTATTTCCCCAATTGTTGATAAATGAGAAATACACTTATTTCTCATTGAGTTCGTGAACAATAACCTTAGTAAATGTATTTTTTCTTCACTTTAAATATTTTTTTAACTTGTTGATTAACAGTATTGAGTTTTGACTTCAGATCATCAAGTTGAGGTGGCATACCTTGATACTCCAAATGCTGAATGGGAGAGAGATCTCTCTGTATAATATCAGTACCATACCATAGTAATGTGAGTACCATGAAAAAGTTTAACTCAATGCATTTAAAAAGAAAAAATAAATTTGAGGGCCTTCCTTTACGAAAAAAAATGCATAAGGTAACCCACTGCTTGTAAAAACGAGAATGCACCGCAAATGTAAATGAGGGGGAGACCATTCATAAGCGTGCACCAAGTAATGAATTTTTACTAAAGTATTATATAAAAATATTGTTGTTAAAATGAACAAATTCATCTCTCACAGTATTTTAATATTCTAGATTAACATTATTACTTTTGAATATCATTAACAGAAAACAGAAATTCGAACTATTGAAAATTCTGGAATGCACGCTTTAACGTGATTTTCAATCATTATTATGACCTAACATCAACTTGAATAATGCCACGCGTAATTAACAAGAATACGAATTACATTAATACTGAATAAAGTTAAATAATACTGAAAAAAGGGAAGCATCGTAAGTAACGGACGATGGAAAAATGAAATACTTAAATCCTCACGTGTCTTCGGCTTAATTTATTGGAGGTCTGGAATGTTATTTTAAAGCATTGGTTATAGCGTAAACATTGTCCTCAGATATTGGATCGGACGTGCCCCCTAGTACACCTCGGCGATGAAGCCTAAAATCACAAAAATAGCCCTGTTAAAAGAAATTACCCTTGCAGAAAATTGTTCCAGTTGAACTCATTGATTGGATTGCCACCATAGGCAAATTTATTCCTCTGTAATAAAGGAATAATATTTTACTTGGCGTAATCAAGCTCCTCCACGTGCTGGGAGCCTTTTACGTATCCAGTGTTATTTTTTCCCTTGAGCGCGTACACACGACCTGTACCGCCTTTCACGCTCCACCGACTTCGATTGTTATTTTTACGTCGTCACCGCTTCTCAGACTGTCGTTAATTCCCTCCCGTTCCCCCCAGGTGACGCTGAACTGCAAACAATGCGCTCCGAAAATTCTCTCTAACTCCGCGCAGTTCATCGGAGCTAACGAACCGATCCAGCAATGAGCGGAGCCAAGCGGAATGAATTCTTGAACGTTGATAATTTAAGCAGAGGTCTCACCTCCTATCTTTACGAGCGCAGCTGTTCAGGGAGCAATGGAAGTACCTTCAAGTACGTACAATCACGCATGATAACTCTCCGGAACTTGATGATGGATTGGAATGGTATATTTGCTAGATAATAGGGTCCATGTGATGCCACTCCACGTGACGTCACAGGGAACTAGTTTCTATACGTGTACATAGGAGTTTTATATAGTCTGAGATTACCAATGTATGCATAAGGCACAGAGCTCAGGGAGAAATCTCTTAATAATCACCTATTAAAACTGCCTATGTTCGTAAAGTTTCCTTCGTTTGATGAGGTATTAAAAATCCTTATTTAAGACAAGCGCTACCTGCTAGTAGGGTATTCTGCTACCTGCTAGCAGCCTGCATCGCAGCGGCACACATATCCTAACCCCAAGGTCATCTCACTCGACGCAGGGGGGGGGGGAAGAATGACGTCACACGGGCTTTCATACTTAGCCGTCGCGTTTTCGCTTTGAAAATTTTCACTTTTCATTTTATCGCGAAAAATAGATATCGTAATTTAAAAATCTAAAAGCGTTAAATGCGTACTCCAGGAGTAATGATCTTTCGATTTAGGCAATAAAAATAATAGGAAACCACCCTATTGGCTTACCATCCAGATGTACCGGGTTCAAATCCCTGCGGTGGCGGAGACTTTTTCTTAATATACAGGGTTATCACACCAGAGCCGCGCGGTTGCAGTATTTCAATAGGACGATAGTAGGAGTAGGGTGGTAGAGATTTTTCGGAGGCTGCCGGATCCCAGCTTGAGTGCTTTGTGGTAGGTACTTAAATGGTAAAATGAGTAAGTGCTAAGAAGAGTGGGAGGAAAGCGGAAGAGAAGAAACATTTTAGAATTGCCTTGTTTTTACAGATATATTCGTCTTTACTATCGACTTTGGATTTCAACCTATAATCTTCTTTTTTCTATTATGTCAGAATTCGGAATTCCGTATTACACTACATCTTGTGCGATAGTTCTCATCAGCCCATCATATCTCAATATGTGGTAAACTAAGACGTGACAACTTAGTTGGGAGGCTTGGACGTTGATAGTAGCAGAGACTCCAAGAGCGGAAGCAATGGAAATGTGGTGGTACCGAATAATGATGAAGATAAAATGGATCGACCATGTAAGTAATAAGGAATTTCTAATAAGAGTGGTAGAAAAGAGAATTCTCCTATAAACCTTAAGGAGAAGATGCGACAACTTAGTTGGCCACATTATGAGGCATGATGGCCTGATGAAAACAATCGTAGAAGGACAGGTGGAAGGGAAGAAAGGTAAGCGATGGCGCAAAAGAGTTGCATAGGACAGCGTATAAAGGATGGAATAGATAAGGAATGTGTCGCTATGACAAAAGTTATCGAATAGGAGAGCAGAATGGAGAGCTAGGCCAAACAAAACCTGTGATTGTTGAATTATGATGTAGTTGAACAAAGGAAACCGTCACGTAGCTAGTGCTGAGTTATATACGGTAAACTGAAAAGTAAGGTCTCCAATTTTTTTTCATTGAATGATACATTTATTTAAATTGCTGGATAAATCGTTGTAAAGATCTTGACTTTTGCTTTTTTCCTATGTAGTCACCCTGGCGCTAGATGACTTATTCCATCCGCACGATGAACTTTTGAATACAGTCGTCATACCAGCTTCTGTCCGCGTTGCGAAGGCAGGCGTTGGCCTCCTCTTGCACCCCACTGTCTGTCGCGAACTTCATCCCTTTTAGGTGTTCCTTTAGGGTGAACAACATGTAGAAATAACTGGGTGATAGAGTCAAGAAAATCATCTCCATCCTCTTCAAAATGGCGCAAAACATTTTCCGCACATTCCACGCGCTGCCTCTGCTTGTCTACAGTGAGCTGTTTGGGCATCCACATGGAAACGAACATTTGCGAGCCCGGAAAGA
Organism: Ischnura elegans; assembly: GCF_921293095.1. Classification (NCBI taxonomy): domain Eukaryota; kingdom Metazoa; phylum Arthropoda; class Insecta; order Odonata; family Coenagrionidae; genus Ischnura; species Ischnura elegans. The sequence goes on from NC_060253.1 coordinate 55,970,564, forward strand.
AACTTACGGCACTACCTACAAAAGTTTTTACATCCATACATTTTTTCACCGTAAATTTCAACAAATTGGCGATTAATGTAGATATGTGTCACCTTTTTCCCGGGCAAAAATTGTATGACTGACTGAATTTCACACCTGGATGGAGACGTGAGGGAACGGCTGCTGTGCCAGCAATGAGTGGTTAAAAACATCATTACGGCGGACGAGGATGGTAGTGGAGGAACCAAGGAACACGGTGGTGTTGATGGATTGCTCCTAGCGCTTCATGAGGCAACGCAACGACTTAGGAAACCTTATTTTCAAGTTTACCCTCGTATATCCCGGCTAATACAAATGATTTTTTCATCGCGAATTTCATCTTCGGTTTATGTTAACTTGTGCCTGTGCGCGTGACTGCGTACAAAGTCAATTGCACCATTCAGTACTTTGCTACAAGTGCAGTGCTCAGCTTGTGTCAGGAGTTTTTCAGAAAGTTAACCCGCATGTTGTATTGAGGAAAAGCACTGGTGTAGACCGAGGTCAACATCCCCGCTGAAAAAACCGTGTTATTCTGAATGTTTCCAATTTCCGCCTCGTGTCGGTATGATTTCGCAAAATACATATCCTCCGCGAACAAGGCGGAAAGTCGACCGCGTACCGTTCCAATTTTGGGATTTGGTTTGACAAGTGTAACATTATTGAACAGGAAAACAACGAAGAAAACAGTTGAAGTGAAAAGCGCAATCCGTCAGTAGTTGTTTTTCTTACATTCCAAGTACTGTACAGTAAAATTACGCAATAGAGTTATCTGGACAATACTTATTGCCTCATTAAGTTGTATGTTACAATCTGACGCACAGCTCAAGGAAATAATATTGAGTTCTAACACACACTGCTTAGTTCATCACGTATCCGAAAAATGTCTCAAATCTTATCAAAAAAATTTTCAATCTGCTGAATCATGATTCATGAGATAGAGTTTATAAAATGAGTTATTTCTCCTTTTCCTGACCTCTATCTTTAGTATGAAATTTAAATCTTTGAGCTTTAAATATCTTAAAATTGCAATGCAAGTTTTTTTCTAAGTTACGGTTCATCTATTAACAATCATCAGGGCTTGAAATAAAAATTAGTGCATATATTTGATACAAAAATAAAAACAGGATAAAAAATGTATTTTACGATGAAATAATCGAAAAAGAAAGATTTAGTTCTGAATTAACAGTCAAAGAAGAGGCTATAACTTAATATACCCTTTAGCAATGTTTAGTGATGGTAACTAAGCCAATAGAATTCGTGGTTACCTGTAAATTTTATACATCAATTAATAATGAATTTTACTTAAAACGTAAGAATTTTATGTATCAAAATAATACACTCATTTTCACGGTTTAAAATTTGATATGACGGATTTAACGTAAATGCCAATTACTCCGCGCTTTTATTTGGTAAAAAGAATACCAATCGGTATCAAAAACAAAATTCCTAACTCCCATAAATTTGACTTCATCCAACATCCTCATGCTTACTCTATCCGCAAGATATTGATAGCTAAAGACATTCTACCGAGGACGTATATCTCAATTTATATATTAGTGGAATTTGTATGCTAGCAGATTCATGGTGTAGATGCAGATCTTCCTCGTACATGGATGTTTTTTTTTTTTGCGTCGAAGTGTTTTTTTCTCTCATTGGCCGCAGCGGATTGTGACGCAATACCGCCGCCTGGATACCCGCTGGTCGGCATCCGTCAGTTGCCACCGCCTTGTGGCTATCATGTGAGGGAGAGTAGAGTGTGCGAAACATTGAGGAGTCAGGGGGAATTTTCTTGACCCATCGGCCGGGTCGATGGTGACGTTATGGAACAAAGTAAAGGGAAGGGAAACTGAAAGGGCAATAGAAGATTCACATGCAACGATAGATACAAGGAAATACAAGGAAAAGGATGTATACTTTCGCAGCCAGTACTCTAAAAGCCATCCACCCGAGAAATGATAAAATTTGTACAAAACATGAAAGGAACTACTTTATTATTATAGGAACCCATTTATGCCTAGTGTTCCATTTTTGGAACACCTGATGTGACTTTCTAATTTAATGACTACGACTCATTATATACAAATATGCCACGGTTTTTCTTTCTGTACCTCTTTATAAAGATATATTGTATTATAAGGCGCAAAGATTTAGTCAATTTTACCAACCCATTGCAACCAGTGTGTTGAGAAATATCGGTCTTTTTTTTCAAGGCAGTTTTTCTGTGACCATCTCTAATGTTGTATTAATAACTATTTGCCATTACGCCCAAATGTTGTAAATGTTTCCTTGCATGTTCAGTAATAGTTAACCTACAGTGTTTAATGAAGAAATGTTTGAAACAACGTATTTTGTTTTAGTTATAAGCTTTTATTTAACAGTGTTCCATTTTTGGAACACTAGGCAAATCCACTACTATTATGCGTGCATTCAGGCGCAACGAAATATTCACTTTAATTTTAAATAAAGTCAGCAATTAAATATGGAATAATTAATAATCTTCCCGGTTAATTGCTGCGCGCTTCTGCTCATCTCATTCATGGTTCTTCTGACGAAAACTTTTACCTTTTTCTGATACCGGATGGTGATACTACTGAAAATGGCGGTGCATCGGCTTCTGCTTCGCCTCAACCTCTTCTTGCTCAAAGAATAAAGGTAACCAAAGTTGTGCGCAAATGGAAGAAAGCCGATCTGACTGCCCAGACCGTAAAAGTTAGAGTATCAGAAGAACAAATCACGAAAATGAAAACCCCTATAGAATATTTAGAACTCTTTCTGGATATTGAAGTGAACCTTGAACTGACGGTCGATGTTTTTTTGGAATAATTTTCCTGAGTGGTTACGTCTCTGTTCCGAGACGACGTATGCTTTGGGAGCAAAGACCAGATTCGTATAATTCTCTAGTTAGTAGTGCAATGAGACGTGACCGATTTGAAACAATATTTTCAAATTTGCATTTTGGTGACGAGTCTAACTTGAACCACACGGACAGGTTTTCCAACTGCGACCTCTAACTGAGCGTCTGAATGACAGATGTATGAAATTTGTCCCAAATGAAATATACCTCAGCTTTGATGAGGCCATGATTCACTATTTCGGTCGTGACGGGTGCAAACAGTTCATTCGGGGTAAGCCTATTCGGTTTTGGTATAAATTCTGGTGCGCCTAGGCTACATTTTCTGGTTTCAGCCTTATCAAGGAAAAAAACCCGAACACTCAATACCAATAATACGTTGTAGGTGCTTCAATTGTTTTGCAATTCACTGAGGCACTCACAACGCAGCATCCCGTAAAATACCATTTTATGTTCGACAACTTATTTACAAGCATTGCACTTCTTGATAAACTTCATTCAATGGGCCACCAAGCAACCGGCATAGCGAGAAAAGATCGCGTAGACAAACCTCCTTTACTATCTGATGCTACACTAAATAAAAAATTTTGGGGCACTTTCGATTACCAAATTGATGGAAAAGGCGATATTGTTTGCAGATGAAATGATAAAAGTGCTATAACTGTTGCATCTTCTGGTGCCGGTGTCAATCCTTTGGAATAGTCAGTCGTTATTCTCAAAAGTAGAAAAAAAGATACAAGTTACTCTGCCAAATTCAATCAAGGATAATCAGTATATGGGAGGAGTGGACCGAGCTGATGAAAATATTGACAGGTATCAAGCATCAACCCGTGGAAAGAAATGGTACCCGAGCCCTCCGGTTATTCTGCTTCGAGCTGGCTTTACAAAATTCTTGGCAATTGCATAAAATAAACGATGTGAAGCCAATGGATCTTCTTGAATTTCGTTGCCGTGTGACCTGTCACTATATTGAGCGTCGCATAATTCTTTACAAATAATATTTTTTAGAAAGGGAGACCATGAAATCTATGAAACGTAAACTTGACTCACGTCATGACGGCATGAATCAGTAGAAAGTAAAGCAGGGAAAGCAAATTTTCTGTGTCAAATACCATAAATATACCACTTTTCAAAGTAAAAACTACAATGTATCCTTGCATGTTAAGTGTTGACCTGGATATCATTCTTAATAGTGAGTTAATAATAATCTGAATCAAATTTTTTGCATGCTATCAATGAGTACGTGATAGTAGTGGATTTGCCTAGTGTTCCATTTTTGGAACACCTCGTAATTAATAACTGGTAAGAGATACATTGTTTTTTCTTTCGGATATTGTTTTTATACGTATTTTTGTCGACAATATGTGAAAATTAAGGAAAAATTCGCATTTTTCAAACCTTCGGCATAAATGAGTTAAAGCGTCACTTTGTGAAATAATACATATTAAATTAAATAGAAGTTGTTGTCATCCAAAAACAACCAACGCGGCTGAGGAACCCGAAAATCAGCACTGACCAGAAATATGTATATTCGATAGATTTTATTAAACAGCGACCGCGGTTTCAACGGCTGAGCGTCTTGATCAAGGTTAACGAATTAATTAAAATTAAGTACCAAAATGTGGCTAGATAAACAATTTGTCAGAAGGAGAGGAAGAAAATGAATTAGGAGAGTATACAGGGGCGTGGGGCTTCGAGGTTTCGGAGTGGTTTTACTCATTACCTACACGTTACCTAATCCCAAAAACCGTTATGAAACCAACACTTCCCTCCTTCTACTCCCCCTAATTCATTCTCTTCCCTCGCCGTGATATTTTATACACATAACCACATTTTGGTACTGCATGTCAATTAATTTAATTAACGCGACGACGATGATCAGCCGTCAAAACTACGGTCGGTGTTTAATGAAATACCAGGAATATACAATGTTTTATTTGATACAGTCACTAAAAAAATCTGTACCATCTCCAGTACTTAACAATTGTAGTTCAGGATGTGGAGGTTGTAATCTGGCCAATGCATTTCCCCAAGTCGATTGTTTTCAACTAAACCGAAATTATTGAGATGAATGACTTGAGGTTGAAAAATCAGGCCGTTTTGTTGCAAATGAGGCCATCATATCCGTTTGCTACAGGTATACCTGGATAGGATAGAATGTACTAATTGGGATCTGTGAGATACTGGGATAATATAAAGAGTAGAGTCGTTTATCCTGATCCTAAAATGTAATTCAAATTAGTTACGGGTGTAAAAATATCTTCCTCATTAAGTCATGCACTCGTAGGTTTAAAGTAAAAAAAATGTCAACGTTGAACCTTACTTTTCACAAACTTTTGAGGTTCCGGGAGCCGGCCAATTCATTGACAACGTAGTAGATTAATGTACAGGATACATCAATGTGCCATAAATGGAATGAAAATTAAATTGAATATGTATTTGAAACAAAATATAATTTCTATGTGCCCATCAGATCGCAATCGATCGATTCATTTTCCAAGTAATGATTACAATAAAAATTTTAATCTTTCAATTTGGGTTTGTCAGAAAAGACATGAAAATTTTTGTCATTGGTTTCTATAAGGAGGGGTAAAATAATTGGACATACTAGTACAACTGTAATATCTATAGTGTATTTCCTTTGAAGTCCAATTCGTAAACTTACGCTGTGATACTGATATTCATTGATAAATCGAACTTGGAGCACTCAGACAGAGAAAACGGCAATTATTTTATTATTCAGCGAATTAACCAACGTAAATAGAATATTAGTAACGCTAGGATATTCCCAATGAGAAGATAATTTCCTGGGTTAAACCGTTGAGTCATTGTGACGGAAGGAACCCGGGGAAGAGCAAATGAGGTTCCGGATGTGAGAATCAATTTCGTCCCGCTGAATTTTTCAAGAGCACAGGATCGTTAGGCCACGTCTTTTCCCACTTTTCACTAAACACCACGTTACCACCACCACTCCTCGCCTTCGACGGGATCCCCTGCAACCTCCGGTCCCCAAGCTGCGCCAAGGGGGTGGGTTTCAACCCCTACTTCACCTGCTCAACCCCTTCCGTTGCTCTCGCGGGAACCAACCTACCTCACCGTTTCCCGCCCCTACCTATGCACCCACATGTTGTCCTATCACGTGATCTCTGTCTCCCTTCAAAACCATATTTTCTTCTTCCCTGCTCTTAACCATGACCTCTCTTACATCACCTGTGTAACCAAATTTATAATCTACGGGGTGTTTCAAAATGACAAGCGGAGTTTTAACGCTTTATAATCTTCATTGCACTTTTTTTTTAATATAATAATATTTATTGCAGAGATTAGAAATTTTACAAAAACTTGATCTGAAGAGTGTGGCTTGCATTGCAATATTGAAATGTTCATCTTGCGCAGCCTCGGTGTTATTATTGAACCACTTGAGACTTTTCCGAACGAGAAAAACTCGATCAAAAGTCCTAAAATACGTTTTCTATCATTTTTTGCAAGTTTTCTAAGTACAAACTCGAGGTTATCGTTAAATAAATGGAATAAACGTTTTAAATTTAATAAACATTCATCGGTACACCCCGGCCGGTTTCAACACTTTCGTGTCATTCTGGTATTTATATTCTATATATTCAACCATGAACTATACTGCATTGCTTAAGGAGCCTACAATGCTCAAACGCCGCTTTTCAGAATCCGTTGGAGTGATTCTCACTCGGACATAACTCGAATTACATAAAAACAACCTTATTCCACAATCGATAAATAAAAAGTTGGTGGTAAATACGGGCATTTCAAAATGAATAGTGAGGTTAAACGCTCCCTAATATATTTAACACATTAAGTTTACATCGAGTGGCGTATCCAGGCAATTGAAATGGGGGATGGGAGTTTATCAAAGATTTTGGGGCCCTTCCGGGGTGTACGGAAAACACTACAGGGAAAAACTGGGGTCCTTCCCCCGGAAAATTTAGGAATTGTTGATGCTGAAAACGTGATTTTTAGGACTTAAAAACAGTATTTATGTGCCAGTATTTGTTGAAAGTTATTCATTGAGGCCATCTCACTCGTTTTTGACGCCTCTTTTAATGGCTCAAGGGGGTTGTGTCCCAGAAAACCACTGTGCCACTGCTTACGTTCATAAATCATGCATCCAATGAAATAGCAACTCATTTTTACATGTAAGCCTGCAAGTGTTCAATGTGTACACCATTCGTCACACGGCATACGTCGAGACAACATGCGAGTACTTCCCAAACATTGATTTGTCTCTCTCTAGTAATTGGTGCAGCCGCTGCTTCTTAATCAAAATTCAGTTTCTTAATTTGGGATGGTCAGCTGGTAGTGGAGGCACGGACGTTATTATCACATGGAGGGTCACAACCGAACTTAATACGGAACGCATATTGCACAGAAACTACTGACTCCATCTTTGCAAACTGTAAAAACTCAAAAATCTTTCTGTTCACTAGTCGCTATCTTTGCTACTAACTCTTTCTAACGGATGGCGGTTAATAATTAGGTGCACGGGCGCATTTTCGACAAAAACTAAACTGAGGTGCTCTTTGATTTGATGTATCATTTAAAGCTGTAATTTAACTGATGATACACTCTATGGTATTGAATTTATTCCACTTGTTCTCATTGCGACATACACAAGATTGCAGATACATTAGACTGAAATTAAGTTCCAAATGGACTGAAAGACAACTCATGTTCAGTTTAATTGACTTTAATTTTTAATGATTCATCCCATTAATTGACTTCATAAGTCACAAAGGTAATGCTTTTGCAATATTACTCATGCTAGCAAATTAGTGTTTGGCATGCCTCGCAAAGCTACGCTATGGAATTCTGCGCTCCAGGTGTGATAATTAAATTCTATTAAGTTCCATTAATTAACTTCAGAAGTCAAAAAGGTAATAATTTTGCAATATCAATCATATTACCAAGTTATTCTTAAGGATGACATTCACCATAAAATAAACATTTGATTAGCTAGAGTCCCCCGATAGCTGCTCAGATATGCTACCAGTTAAAACACCAAATAATATTTTCATGGTGTATATCATCCTTGGTGCATATAACTTTGCAGCCGAGCGCGCGACTGCCAAAAATATTACGTGTTCTATGTAGTGCTTTAAAAACGTTCTCTCTTTTTGAAAACCCTTTTGTCGTCAATTGACGTCAGGAGTCTTAAGGGTATAGAAAAAATGAAAATTTGTGAAATATTTCTACGGAAATTTGAATTGAAAAATTATTGTAATCATTTTTTACCGTGATTTTTCATTGAAAAGTGCCTATAAATGTTCTTTTTACAGTGACCATGATAAAAACGTTTTCAATCAGAACCGCTAGGTCTTCTAAGTCTTCCACGAGTAACGAAAATAATGGTACAATAACGTCTACCGTATTTTGAATTATCCTAATGCTCACAAAGTGTTTATTTCCCGAACTGCACTGGACTATTAAAAATATGATCATTCAATATCTATAATATTCTCGTAGATCAATCAAGATAATTAAATAACCTTTTTCATTAGACCTCAATAAGCTTGTGTCCTATGCTTCGATTTATGAACTTGTGAGTTTTCAATCAATACATAATGCTTAGAATACTCGGTTGCATATTGTAATTCTTATTCTATTGTTTTACAATATTTGCCAGTCTCGGTGGCGGCGGGGTTAAGTTCTCACCTGCCAAACCGATTATCGCGGGTTCGAATCCCGCCTGGGCTTGGGTGTTTCTAAATGTGTTTTCCAAATATTGTCGTTATTGGGAGCACTTTGATAATTACAGACATTATTATAATTATTAATTCTTAATCTTGGAATAAATGTTCTCTCTGGTTCCCTGTGTTCCATTAATTGACTTCCGAAGTTCCAAAGGTGTGTTTTTATAATAACGCTTATGTTGGCGAATTATACTTGGGTTCACAAGCTGTTCTCGCAAAGTTACGCTATCGACTTCTGTGCGTCCGCTCCAGGCGTGAAAAATCCATTTCTATTATGTTTCTCGTTCGTCAAGCAGGACACGTCCCCTCTTGACCTTTTTTTTGCTCTCTTCTGCCTTTTTTCTCTCGCCGCCTCTCGAAATTGTCTCTCCTCACATCTCCTCTCCTCTCCTCCAACCCTTCCGCAACCAACGGACCCGGGGAAACCCTTCCACCCCCGGAATCCTGCGCAAAACTGCCAGATTGGCTCAGAGCCAAGCGAGAATGCAGGGGTGGAGGTGGAGAGGGTTTGGGAGTTTTAGGGGGTGAAGTTGGGGTGGGAAATCAAAGGGTAAAAAGAAAATGAGGCGATCCCAAAGGGTTGGGAGGAGGTTGAACGTTGCCCTAGGGCAGGGGCGGATGCAAGGGGGGATACACAGGGGTCGTGACCCCCCAAATTTTATTAATAAAAAATTATAAATGGTTACCGTAGGGCAGGGGCGGATTGAGGGAGGTCATAGGGGTCATGACCCCCTCAAAATTTTATAAAAAAATTATTGATTTAATAATTTTTGTACCCTTGTAAAGGAGTAAAAAGAGAGTACATACAAATGCATGGATATAAGTCGTGAGAGAAGTTTCAGTTGTCTTAGGGCACGGACGGATTAATGGAGAATCACAGTGGTCATGACCCCCCTAATTTTAAGATATATTTTAATTTTTATTTGTTAAATAGTTTTCGTAACCTTGTAAAGGAGTAAATGTGTATGCAATGGCTACAAGTCCCAAAAGTGAAGGAAGTTTGAGGTGTTGAAAGAGTGTGAAACATCGGAGGAGTCGAGGCAATTTTTTTGACCCATCGGCCGGGTCGTGCAGGGGCATATTAAAGGGGTAGGTTCATTGGGGTAATTACACCCCCCCCAAAACTTTGTCAAAAGTTTTTAATTTTTATTTTTTGACAGTATTTGTATCCTTATGAAGGAGTAAATGGATTGCATAATGTATATGTTAATCCATTACTATAAGTATCAAACAAGAAAGAAGTTGTTGAATGGGTGTCCTAGGTCAGGGGAGATTTAAACGGATAACAGGGGTCATAACCCCTCCAATATTTTATCACATTATTTTAATTTTTATTAGCTTAATAGTTTCTGTATCCTTGCAAAGGAGGAGATGGAGATTATGTGCAAATGCATGGCTATAAGTCCCAAACGTGAGAGAAGTTTGTCTTATATTTATCGTAGAGCGTAGCACTTCCAGCAATAATTTTACACGGGAGAAAAATGACCACTCCGAATTTTATCAAAAAATTTAAATTTTTATTGGTTTAGTAGTTATTGTATCCTTGAAAAGGATAAAATGGAATGTATATGTAAATTCATGGCCACGGGTCCAAAACATGAGAAAAGTATTTATCGCAGAGTGTAGTACTCCCAGAAATAAATTTCACATGAGAGAACGCCCCTCTCTCTCAGAAGGTATATCATACTCCCCAGAATCCCCCCCCCCTAAATTCAATGCTAAATCCGTCCCTGCCGCAGGGGGTTGGAGGGGGTCGGTTGAGGTTATGACGTAGGTGAGTTTGGGCGATGTTGCGATAGGATTTACGATATGCCGGAGACATCGCATTGCTCTGATCTCCATGTGGGTTGTGCGATGCATTAAACTCGTATGAATTGCACGGCCGGTCATGGTTGCGATGGGGTAAAATCCTTGACTCCGAGCGTAAAGGTCACGGGGTCTAATCCAGCCTTACTTGTGGTGGTGGGTCGGATAAATACTTAGAGGGGAGGGAATTATAATCAGCCACAGTTCATGTTGAAAGTGAGTGCATATGTTGTATTTTGCCTTATAAAAAATCTGTATTTAAAAATGGTGTAACAGCCGAAACCAGTCATAAAATAGAAATTTTTGTGGAAAGAACACAGCGTCTATGGAGCCCTCCCAGCATGTACAAGTTTTAAGTTTCATGAGCATCGTAAATAAATTAAAAAAATAATGTTTGGTGTTCCAGAGATGAACTTTCACTTAATTTTATAAAAAGAATAATAAAATAGTAATGAAAAGAATCTGAAGATTTATCGATACTATTTTTTAATGCTTTTATTTAAAAGTTGAGAAATATTTGAATGTAAATAATTCAAAATTTTTGCTGGCCTATTTTGCCATTTTTTCCTTCCTCGAATGGAGTAATTTATTTGATAATATTAAACTATTATAAATTTTTACTCAAAGTAGCATGGTAGTGTAAAGTGATTGCTATTTAGACTGGTATTTGAAAAGTAATATTAAAAAAAAATTATGCTGCGTTTGTAAAGGTGTGAATGAATTTATTAGCCTCATATGTTCCAATGATCAGCAATTACGATGCATCACGATGTGATACTATTCACATTCTAACTAAATTGTTTAGGACAATAATGTGATAATGTAGGATTATGATAATAGAAGTGAATAGATAAATGTTGTAATTATGATAATTTTAATTTAAGCAATATTAGCAGTATTATATGAACATTATATTTCTTGGTGCTATATTCCATTCTATATATTGCACATGTCGATATTTTGGAATTTACAAGTGAATAGTATTTTTATTGGAGTAGTTAAATATTGTTCGTTGATTAAATATACTGTGCTTGCATGCCAGAGCTAATAGGTGGCATTAAAAGGAATTTTGAATAGTATAATTTACGCATCTCTACGAGGAATTCGTATTAAATAGAGAAAATGAATTTTTAGCGTAACACAGCCGAATATGACCAGTAAATGCGTTTGGAATATCCAGGAAGTAGAAGCTAAAATACACATGAAATAAATTCGGTTCAATTATGCAATGAAATACGATTCGATAAAGTATGGACAACATTTTCTTTGTCATTGAAGGTTTTCAAATGCAATTAACGAATAATTATGCATATAGCGTATTAATCACTCAATAATAAACGTCTCAATTGCAATTTAATTTCGTTGATTGAATAGCAATAAAGGCAACAACTAGAACGAGTCGTATTTTCCAAAACGGGAATGGATAAAACAAGACTTTGGTATATCATGAATTACATTTCTGTCTAATTAACCTCAAGGCGTAGTCAGAATGTGTTCCCCAGTGTTGAAAGTATTTTAAAGATATAATTATCGCAGAAGGATTAAAAACATACGATATAATTTCTTGAAAAACATTTTACATTTATTGAAAGAATCATATGAATAGCATTCGACTAAATGATGCGATTCTCTTTTCACATGGGCCAATCGCAGGCGTGGCAGTAACATTATGTTCTTGCTACAATTCCAAGATTTCAAGCTCGAACATGGAATGTGTTGGAGAGTTTGCTCAGAATCTCAGCCTTCACTTCGATTCCTCATAAAGGGCACTCGAAGTAAGGTAAACCACTCCACCGCTTGATCGATCGAATCCTACACCGAGAATAACTCGACACCTCTCGTTAGCTCAGGCTGTTCTCATCTTAAATGCCTTTCTCGGGATAAAAAACTATAATTCTTGAGTCAGCAGCTTTCGAATTTTCCTAATCTATTGATGACTCCTTACGATGACGTCTATGAGAAGAGATGCAACTCAAATTAGTTAAAATGCGTTTTAGGATTCAACCCTTGTTTTACCGAGCCATAGATGTCAATGAAACTAGGATAGCATTTTTACATGCAGAGTATTACATATCTGATTTTGTAAACGCGATAAGTTTAGTAAATATTTTATATGAATTTACAAAGATCCGAGGATTAAGCATTGATAGAAGTTATTTACAATGCCTTTCATAATTAATGCTAGGATAATACTCTCGGAGTTTACGGAACCGAGTAATACTAGTTGCATAAATCTCCATAGGGTCATGTGATTAAGTAGCCCGCCCTATCCACTTGCTTAATTTGCACATTCTAATATGCATGAGCACGTGACAAATTATGAAATTAGCTGTTCTGAAGCTAAACCTTTGCATATCAATGCTTAGTTAAGGCTTCATCGTATCTACATTTTAATTTCTTTTTTGAAAGCTGAGAAACTGAAAACTATATAATGGTGGATAAAAAAGGGTACTTATTTATTAATGTTGATATTCTTAATTGAAATTTTAAAATAATAAACTTTCTAAAGGTTATCATTAGCTCAAATAAATAGTTAGAATCAATATAATCGCTAACACTTAAATTTGTATGGCCCTTGTATGGAATTTTTGTGGAACAATAAAATAAAATTTGCAAGGCACAGCTATTGCGTCATTTACGATTTTTTTAGCCAAGGCAAGCATTGCTGAAATTAGGCAAACAATTTTAAATATGAAATTGTTTAGAACTGTTTGGTTGAGCAGCCTTGCTGAAATAAAAAAGTATCAAACTCAGCACGTTCCGCATGGATAATTGTGTAAGTAAAGTTAAAAATACCCCTCCTTTTTCACGAAGTTAATACTTCAATATTCAGTTACATTTTTTGATAGAATTTTAAAGTGAACTAAAAGGGAACAAAGTGTTTAATTTCCTTAAATTTTTGTAATTTTTACAATTTGGGTGCAGATTCTACTTTTTGAAGTTATATGTATTCTGACAAATTCTTTGTCTTTAAATAAATAACAAGAGAAACATTATTTTTTATAAGTTTAATTATAATAAAAATTTAATGAATCGGTATCATTTTTATTTCCCTGTATAGTGGTTTTATTTTTCAGAAAAAATATGCGATTTATTTTTTCTCTCATTAATATTTTTCGGCGAGGCTTGATTTACATTAGATACGGGATATTTCCATTAATGGCAAGATTAAATCGACATTAATTTTACTAAAGGAAATAATATCGTCGAGAGTTATTAGACTACACCACTTTGCTCGATACCATTGAAGTTCATTTAAGTCATAACTGATCCTTGGGAAGTGTTCGTTAGATAAAAATAATGTGGAATCTTTTATCACCTTAATCTCTCCAACAACCTTCTTTAGTTTCCTCCCTTTGTCGCTTTTCAAACAATTATTTTTCCCATTCCTGTACTGCGGCGCTTGCAGTGCAGTGCAGAAATAAAAAAATACGAGTAAAAAACAGTCTTTTCCAAAAACAGTGAAACACCACTGAAATGGTAAACATGAAGGTTTTAACACTCTGCGAAAAAGTGCCGAAATCTAATTTAATTTATTAAAAATGAGCGTAGAGGAGACGGATCGGTGAAAAAGGATTGGTACCCGCGCTTCATTATCCGAGATATGAAAAGCTTAATTTTTTAATTTAGTGAATTTTTCTGTGAAATTTTCTTTTTTGGAATAGATTTTTTAACATATTATTTATTTTATTTATTATTTAGTTGCATAACATGACTGTAAATTTCAAATCATTTAAAAATAATAATTTTAACACCATTTTCACAGTTTTATTTTATAAAAGTGAGGGAGGTAAGCCAACCAGAAACTTCCTCATCAAAAGTGCAAAATTGTATTGCATAAAAAGATGAAAGACGCGCAAAGTCGAAATAAAATAAAAACAATAGACTTTTCCAGAATTGGAAGCTGTAATCTACTGGTCACCACGCAAACGCGCAATCAAATACGTCACCTACAACCTGCTTTGGTTGTGTAGAATAAAGTCATTATTAAAATGAAGCCTAGTGTTTAACGCATATGTAAATTGTCTACAATGCTGCCTTTGGAGACCTAGGAATGGTGTGAGAATGAATCGTCATCAGATTCCTATCCGCACTGAAAATTGCAAGCCAATTCTACAATGCGATGTGACTTTAAAATTAATTACAAGAGTAAATTGACGAAACAGATTAACAGACGTACCAAGTTAAGATAGAGCGCGTAATAAGGCGTCGAATCTCTTTCCATTATGATTCTGAATAGAAGGAAATTATTGACTAAGCGTGATTGATACACCTCTGGCAGGCGTCGGAATTGAAAGGAAAAAGGAACATGTTAATACAATAGTGTAAAGTGCACAACCTTCAGACAGAGTCATTTAGATGCTAAATAGATTGTAAAAACAGTTAAAAAGCGCCTATTTTTCTACTTAGGCCAAACAATAATTCATATGGACTAACATGAAAAATATTGCATGACCCCATGGAGCCCTACAAAATAATTACGTTGAAGAAGAGGATAAATCTGACTTGAAAACATAAAATTGTGATCGAAACAAGGACCAAAAGATCGAAACCAAGCGAACCAAAAAAGACCAAAACAAAGAAAAGAGACTGAAAAAAGCAAACGTAAGGTAAATTACACCGCCATCACTTCTCTACACTCAGCACATCACAGCTCTATCGTTTGCTAACAAATAGGTCATCGAAAAATCAGGAAATTGCTCTCGCCTACCGTAATCGAAGGATTAAAACCTAGCCTGGGGTAATACCAGAGGCAAGTTACTACCTCATTTCTTTTCCGTCGCTTTTTCTAGGTTAACAAAACACCTTGCTCCTCAGAGCAATTAAAATCATTGAAAAAAAGCAAGCTAGTCCTTAAAAACTTAAGAGGGTTCTGATTTTTGTCAGGAAACTGACTATTTACTCGTTAGACTTAAAAAATAAAGGAAGCAGTTATTATTTGGCGGAGGGGAGATTCATTTAATGAAATTTATCACATTTTAAGATGGATCTTATGGCATATTCCGTCTAATGAGACTCGATCGGGTGAAATAACGTTTCCAAATATCTTGCGAAAATATTAGTAAAAGTTCACATGGCGTATTAGAAAAAAAAACATACGACTGGTTTCATTGAATATCAGGATAAATCAAAACTGAAAATATGAGAGTAATATTGTATTCTTGCTATCGCAATCATCTTTTTCTGGAAAATGACTGTGACATTCTGAGGTAACTCTGCAATGTAACCTACTCAGAAGTCTCTCATTGGCTTGTTCGGGCAGACTTTGAGATATGATGTAGATACAGCTTGACAATTTTGCTTAATAAAGCTTACCAAAAAATTATCTTTTACTAGCTCATAATACATAGAGCATATGAAAATACCTATATGCATTCTTCACATATTCTTCAACATCGAAGACGGCAAACACTTTCTTGGAAATTTCCCTGTAATCAGTTTCCAGTTCCCATGGACACCGATTTCAAATAGACCTAAAATTTCTTTTCATCCATTCGATTCAATGACTCTTAATGTGTACCCCAAGCTGAATTTCTTGCACTACGGTCATTCTTAAGAATTAGACTAGTAAAATGCCAATACCCGTAAATGTACTCATTCCCATATCACTTGCAGAGGATTCGTCATAACTTTGAAATTCTCTCAATTATTAATTCACTTCCCAACAATCATACCAACCTCTCTACCATTTCTGTGTTTATCTACCAAAAAATGGGCTAATTCTCATCCTGGTGTTGTTGAATCTTGTATGCTTAGTTCGCATTCCTAAAAATTTCATGCCAGTAATAAATGTCTCTTACGACACAATTGTTGATGTAAACGGTATTTGAAACACATCATTATTAACTTATATTTTGAAAAACGTGGATATAAATACGAGGATATCTTTTATTTTTATTCGAAAGATTTCCTGATTTATTTCTTCAATAAATTTCAAAGTGCTAGAACTACTCAACTCATGGGGCTGGTTTCGCTTCAAGGGGTGCAGCATTACTTTTTCAATTTCGGTAAGTGGAAAACTCACGCGCAATTGAGCGTTAGCAGGATGCCGAGAGAAAATAAACATCGGGCCTGCACGAATGCAGTTTCGTACACCTTCAAGGCGCCTCTATATCATCCTACGGGAAATTGGCTCGCACACGCTCCGAAGAGTTTCCACGAGGTAGCTAGTGGGAAAAATTGACAATCGGTAGAAGCGAGCGCTGTGATCCCGCTCGTCTCTCTGGGGGAAAATTTACCCCCTCAAGCCGGGTCTTAGGCCACGGGATTGCCCGGGAAAGCTATTAAGCGAGGTTTGATCAAAGATCAGCAGCAGAGAGAAGCGGTTAGAGAGGAATTTTCTCGAAAAAAACTTCTTCACCAGGCCCACCAAAGGCGTCGGTATTTATTTTATCAAGTATGCACTCGGTTTACCAGGAATAAATAATCAATGTTAACGACTATTTTATTTTTTTATCCTCGCCTTCAACAATTTTGGGTTTGCTTGAATATCATTGAAATAAATAGTTGCACTTTTCCACGAATATATAATGTATTACGACCTATGTTACAATGGCACTATATCATCTTCCAGGTGGAAAATTAGAAATATTTATTTTAATATGGTAAAATTCCACTCCATCACGGTTGAATATTCGGATTTGATTTGCTTAAATTAGTTTTGTGAAGGTAAAGACACGAATATTATTCTCGGTAAATTGATTTCAAATATGATGCATAAACTGCATAAAACAATGAGTCATCTAAAAAATTATTTTGCCATGAATTTGGATAAAAAGAAAACAAAAAGCTATTAGGAAAGTTCGTGGGCACAAAGAAAATCTCAGAGAAAAAATTTTGAAAGGGAGCATAACAAATTCTTCTAGGTATACATCTACTTAATACCCCGCAAGCCACCCCAAAGGCAAATGGCAGGGGGTGTCAGGACACCAGGCATTTGCACATAAAAGGAAATGCTCTAACGAAATGACGACTGACATTTATTAAAGTCCTTAATGGTTCCGGGGAAAAGGAGTTCCCATATCTATCCGTTCGGCATAATATCTCTCTTAATTTCTCGCTTCTAACGGACCTCAGTTCTCAATCCAAACTTGGCATGGCACCTCAACCCAATTTCCGTAGAAATTAATAAATTAACCAAGGTATTACTGACGTAATAACTATTTAGAATGTGCAACTTCAAATGAAGGATTAAGTTAAATACGAGGGAAAAGAGAAACAGAGAAAAAGGGCACTTTTGAGAAAAATCCGCCAAAGAAGAACATGCAATCATATTGAAATCGATATGAAGGGACAAGCTGAAGAAAGAGTCCCCTTAGGAACATCAAGTGGCAAGACAAGAAGTAAATGGTAGAGAGAAGACAATGGGAAGAAATAAATCTACCATACGAGATGGATTAATGGGGGGTGCAGTATGTACTCCAGAAAAGTAATACTATTGATAATTGAAATCAGGGGCTACCATTGACTTAAAAAACCAGCTTCAACAGCATTCTGAGGAGAAAATGAGGGTAATGAGGGTTGTTACTTTATTAAAAAGGCGATCATTCCAAATCGAAAGAAAGAATAGTTATACGCCTTCATTTTAAGGATTGCTTCATTTTAAAGTTATTGTCGATGGAATAAGTTTCGGAAAACCGGCAGAACTGCAGGGCATTGAATATTGCAATAGATCAATCAATAAACAGTAGATGTTATTGATTGATCGGTGGCAGCGGGGTTAAGTCCTCGCCTTCCAAACTAAGGACACGGGTTTGAGTCCCACATTGTTAGGTAGCCTCTAGGCTTCGATGTTCTTGTATGCTTTATTTTTAAATTTCATGAAAACCCCGATGAAAGTGCTAAATTGCGCTGCGTGCAGTGGTGTGGCAATAAATAGATGAAAATTGCAATTCCCAAATGCAGAAAGAACTTAGAGAAAATGGAAATGAGCAGACATGTAACATGAAGAAATGGATAGAAATCCACAAATACAAAATGCTTAAACTTGTGAACTCCAACAAAGAATTTGTCCAATACTTTGCACATTATCTCCCCAAACTGAACTTCCATTGACCCATCCCCTAAATTGGCTTCTTAAATGCAGAGGTCCCCTCTCTCCCCCCTTCCGTGACCGTCCCTACCTGCATCTCCATTCATTCCCTTCTCTTCACACGAGGCCTCCTCATTCATACCGCCATCACGGAAACCACCGCCCTTTTGTTTTCGACCTTTATGAAGCTTTGATGCGGAGGCAAAGCGATGAATGGGACCTCTCGCCCTTCCAGAGCTGCACGGAAGGTTGCTATGCCTTTTTAATCGACTGACCCGCGTCGCGGTGGTGGTGGTCGGGAACGTGCATCGCGTCTCTTCGCAAGAGTGAAAGTGACCCCGTGCCATTTACGGAAAGTGCTATCGATACCTCGATGACACGACTGTCGATGCACGATAACCGTCGATCGATTAGACTGCCAACTAGAACCTTTCGCAGCAGTACCGTAAATAGGAATATGCTTTGGGGGAGGGGGGGATGGGGAAGGGCAATTTCCCCCGATTGGGAAAATTTTGTAAAAACAACATGCCAGCAAATGCATTTTACATAATCTTGGCACTTAAAATTTGGGTTTCGTTAAAAGGTTACGTTAAAATTTACTATGTGTCCAAACAATAGACAATAGTTTCGAATATTATTTTTATTTCCCTGAGACTTTGATGGGGATCTATCCCCCTCATCCTCCCATAGTTACGCCACTGTTTCGCAGTGAGCCACATGAACCAGGGTTCGCTAAGTTGCCAAAGCGATTGAAGCGTAGGGTAATGAGGCTTATCTTAACCCGTCAGATGCTTAAAGTACCGGTATATCGGCTTTCAGTTTTCGCCTTAAAACGCTCTAGGTGCCGATACATATTGGCCCCATATTTCTGAAAATATTTGATCTATTACTTTTGAATAAAAATTACATTACTAATTCAAAATTCAAATATATTTTTTTTGCCTCTCATCTTGACCTCATTTAATTAATGATAAAATAATTCCTGGAGTATAGACCAATTACGTAATGCACAAACGCTGTAGGCCAACGCTTCATTTTATTTAAAAGCTTCATCAGGGCTATGAATGAAAACATCAGAGCACAATAAAATACAATGATATACAATATTGTTACTTAAATATTTATTTTTAATAATTTAATTTTAATATTAACTTATTTTTATTTAAACGTTAACATTTTCTAAAGAACAAGTCAAATTTAAGATTTGTATTTCAAGGATTACCTTTGCCATTAAAAAAATAAATACTTCAAAACTCGGGCTCCAGTTTTCAGGAAGTGAAAACGTTAATTCCTGTGAGAGCGAAAAAGTTTAAAAGCGCATTGAGGGTGGCACGTGTTCAGGATTAGCTTACTCGTTTATTAAAAGAAATTTCGGCGGTGTATTTGTATTTTCCATTTTCAATAGCATAATACAACCTGCCAAATCACCGATCATGAGCTTCATTTTGAAAGGCAGTTTCCAAACAGACATTATAGGTGAAATTGTTATTTATATCTCTGATGAGGAATTAGCCACAAAAGAGCAGTGGAAATAAGCGACACTCAAACCAGGAGCGCATGAATAAAATTTGCATATGATTTCCTGGTAGGCAAGGATGAAAAGACCATTAGTACGCTGAATATTAATTAATCTTTAGAAATATTTTTATACATACTATCCTGAGGTGATTCGTGCATTAATTCTGGCATTCAATGAAATGGCGTACCCTAATTGTAATTATTTCAAATTTTTGGCGATACATAAGGGTGCGAAACCATTATTACATAATTTAAAAATTGATAGGACTTAGATTTATAATATGCTTCTTCAATTCATGATATAGCTTACGTTGAGATATATTAACAGAGAAAACTGTAGAAAATCTGGACTGTAGGGGGCATTTCAAAATTAAAATTAGCTCTACCTCTTACGGACGCCATGTATCAGCTACACTGTCTTATCCTCAAAATGTTTACTTTACAAGGATTCCATTCTTAAAATCCCGAGAAAATATCTTGATTATACGTGGTTAATCATCACCAATCTTGAGTATATCTAGTCGTATTTTTGGAGTTTTGAATTGCATTTTTCATAGCATGGTTCAATAATAAAACTTTCATGGTGGTTCAATGAATTTGCAATTGAATGTCTCGAAGGTTTTCTTCATCCTCGTATGACCATCAACCTTTCATATCCGCAAACTCTATTTCACATCCTCAGGTTTCCTGGGACTACAAATATTCCCTTGACTTCCCAACAGAGGTATTTCTTTGTCGCATTTCTGTCGAAGTTCCTTCATTCCATGTTGAATTGCTGCCTCGGTAGATGAAGGATTCCTGTCGCTCTGCTTTTTCATTTCTTTTGCCATGAAACATCTGCCGCAGGCTTTTCTTTTTAACATTCTTGGATTTTTTTCATCGTTGATATTGATTTCCTTGCTTCATCCTTGACGCTCTCTAAATCTGCGTTCAAGGATATGTCAAGGTCTGGGAAAGTGTGAGCTGAAGGACAATTGAAACCAGGGAAGGCGTAATAAATATAAATGTACGCAATTTCGAGCATCCAAAAATATTAATGGGCACTGTATTAAAAAAGGTTTTAAAAATCGTAATTTATTACCAACAAATGACTAATACTAAAACAACGAAATAAAATGTCTATATTAAAACGATATAGGATAAATTCATGCAGCCATCAAAAAGATATATTTTCTTCTTTAAATGTAATCAAATCTAAAGATGCAGGCGAAATCGTAAATAGATTCAAACAGAAGCTGGAAAATAAGACCCAACACTTCCGTCTGACGTCAAATGAACTGATTCCAATCGAAGTTATACTTTATTTTAAGTTCTTATGCAAATGAACATATGTTTTATATCGACTGTGTTACATTTTAAATAATCAACTCCAAGTCTTTGCGGGAATCAAGCGTTTGAATAAGTGTATGGTAATAAGGCTATCATTATTATATTATGTATGATAATTAGGCTACTCATTTAGTTCATGCTAAAATAAACAAGCAAGGATCGTTCATAAAATATTAATCGCGGATCTGACCGAAAAAAGTAGGCGTAGATTTTAACTAAAATTTATGCGCTTTTTTCAAATTACACGCGAAATGTATAATTTTCGACGCGACAGAGTTAAGCAAGTACTAATATTTACCGTATAATTTGTCGAGCAAATCCCAAAATTTTCCTGTAAACCATTGATCGGAGACCTTTTAGCATTCAGAATTTTTTTTTAATTTGACGATTGTATGCGACTCATTTACAGTGAAATTAGGAAGTACAGAAACAATCAATGAAAGAAGCAGGATAAAGAAAGCCAACGATACGAAACTACGAAAAGAACATTATTCAGGCTCCAAAAAAAAAGAGCAGAAGTGTCGACATTGATCATCAGTACTTGCATTTTAATCATACTTCCTCATTAAAGTAAAGTATGGAACATAATAGAAGTAGAAATTTTATGGGAGGAAACACTCTGAATGTGTTACCACTAAAACATTATTGAAAATAAAATATGGATTAGTAGCCTGAGTAATGAAAAAGTAATGGGAATAATGATAAAAAAGAGATCTTTTCTGAAAACCATGTTAGTAAAACAAAAAAATAATTCGCCATGTCACGAAGAATGATAAACTTGATTGATTCTGGCTTTACTTTGTGAAAATCCATTCTTAATAATAAAACGTTATTGTACTTTTCCACACGATTTAATTAATACGACCGGTTTCGTCGCAGAGGCGACATCATCAGGTACAGAAACCGTTGTAATAATAGTTATTTTGTTCTTGTTTATCTGGTTGCTATTCTGGTTGGTAGGAGTTGAGAGGTGAGTTTCGTTAAAAAAATCTCAGCATCTTAATGCAAATCATGATGACGACGTATTGATATACATTCATCAGCTAAAACCTCGCCAGAATGAGGCATTTTCTAAATAGAGGACTTGCTTGCTGAATAGCAACCAGATAAACAAGAACAAAATAACTGTTATTACAACGGTTTCTGTACCTGATGATGTCGCCTCTGCGACGAAACCGGTCGTATTAATTAAATCGTGTGGAAAAGTACAATAACGTTTTATTATTACGAAGAATGATGATGTGACGAAGATATTTGTAAAATATCAAGGGGTCTAGAAGAGCAACAAAGGAAGTTCTGGCATAACACATATAGGAGGGGATTGTGATGAATACTACAAATGTGACATGCGTAAGCAAGGAAACTCCTTAAATTATATTTGCACACAGATATGCCCCTTAATACATTTTACCACTGATTGTGAGACAGCCAGCTCCAACTAAGACCTGGACTTGTTTCGTTATGCTAGTTCTATTTACACACAAGAAGCCCATTCATGGCAAAGTTTTGAGTGAGTTTCCTCGACCTGCGATTGCTCATGAATGTGGCGCTTGTGTCTCAGAGACATTTCTTAACAACATGAAGAAGTTTTGATGTCGAGACCAAAATCTTGCCCTAATACTTGCTACCATTTGCATAATTGAAGAAAAACTCCGTAAGCTCAAAGAGGAGTTGAGAGGTGAGTTTCGTTAAACAAATCTCAGCATCTAAGAGCAATTCATGATGAAGACGTATTGGTATACATTCATCAGCTAAAACCTCGCCACAATGAGGCATTTTCTAAATAGAGGACTTGCTTGCTGGGGGGTCTGCCTCCCAGAAAATATCCCCGAAAAAGACCTGCGGCACTTTTATGGTCACTTTGCCAGTCCGGATCGGTTTTTTTAGTTATATCTAACCTACTTATTGGAATACTGGGATTATCAAACAGTTATTTGCTTCCAGGCTTTCCGAATGCTACAAGATGTGGATTAATGGCTGCCGCAATGACTTTGGTGGCAATAACAAGCTGTCCCAGGATTTTCAAATTCCTCATTGATGTCGATTTTTTGACCCCCAAAAAATGAAGGCAGTTGTCAACAATTTAATAATGGATAGAAAGTGAAGTATTTGGCCATTTTTTCATTGGGTTTCGGACGATTATTGAGAGGGTCGAATTCATGACTTTTTCATCCACATCTTCATGCTACCCCGAAAGCCGCGTAAAAAGGCGTGTGGAAGAGGGTGTCAGGACACAAGCCGTTAACATAAAAAAACAAATACTATAACAATATTACGACTAGCATTTATTCAAGTCCTTTATGGTTCGGGGAAAAAAGGAATTCCCATACCGATCCTTTCGGAAAATTATTTCTCTTGATTCATCTCTTCAGTGCGATCTGGAAATATAGGTGTGCTCTAAAATGATGTTCTTTGTGTCGCTCTTAAGACACCTATTCTCAATTGCTGAAGCAATCTAAGCCTATCGTGCAGCCTCCGAGTCTTTAGCGGCTCCCAACCGAAGTTTCTTAACAACTGTGTGCGATTTATGTGCGCCAGTCAATTTTTTTTATGAAAAGGGATTTCCTTTGTATTTTTTCAGTTCACGTGATTTTTTTCCTGTCTGGTCTCGTTTCAACCCAAGCATTTGTGTGTATCAGTCAGACAGTGGTCGGAGGAGGATTTAGTAATATTTGGATTATGAAACCGCCACATATTACAACACACTACACGATGTAGAGTACTTCCCAGAGAATATCGTGCGACCAACTTGACCTCCAGTGCTTCTGAAAGCTCATCTCTACATACCCATCCCCGTCCGATTAATATTTCCGCGGAGCTCTCCTCCGCGTCAAAATCCCACGCCGCTCATCTTTTCGGCCGCCCCACAAATTGCCTCCGCCTTGCCCCGTCCTTCTCCCTTGGTTGTTTTAAACTGCTCTTCCTTCCGCTCCAACACGTTCCTCCCAGGCGACTCATTCCAACCACCAGAAGACCCCCCCACCATTCCACACACCGGACCCATGCCTCGTTCAGATTACTATTGTTCCAGCAATCGTTCGAACCATCGTGAATTCACACAACGATGGTTAAAACCTGTGCTGTCCTCTAGTGCTGGCATCTAAATAGAACGAGAAATTGACGGTTGGCAAAGCTGTTGGGGTATACAGGGCCAAGATATTACAGTGTTCAACGTGTAGTTAACGAATGATTTTTCTTCCACCCATATTCTTCCTTGCTTGGACAAATCAATGAAAAAAATAGAGCGAGAGGAGCTTCACGAACTTTTCTCTTCTCGTTTCCTCCTCCGGTCTCCCAGCGCCTAACCATCGTATAATGGCAACGTTAGGAACTACATGAACTATTGTCCGGGCATGCATTCACACATCTAATTCTGCCAACTATCGTTAGGACGATCGCTAGGACAGTCGTAATCTGAACGGGGCATCATAGTTCAGGAAGAGGATTTTCACGTGATGCCGACAACGGCAACCCACAAAACTCACGTTATTTGTCGCGTACAAGGAGTCTGCATAGAGGATGTCCAATTCCATTCCATAAAAGGCTTATTATTGTAGCCACTTCGGTCGCATTTTAATCGAATTCCCAAAATGTCCGCGGTGCGGTGGTGAGTTCAATGCGATCCAATTTTTTCCAATATTCTGCAGTTTTGTAATTGCGGGAAATAGCATTGAAAAGTTATGAATTTGATAGATCTCATCATTATGCGTATAAATTTCGGTTAACAACCCTTAGTATACCTTATTTCCAACAGAAACTCAGATCAGTTTCCGTCAGCGACGCGAGTTGCGACTTTTGTAAACCCATATAATTGCGCGGTGGGTGACAACACGTTTGGAGGCCGATTTTGGGATCCTCCTTTGTAATATTCGCGGTCACGTTGCAGGCGTGTTGCAGCTGTGCCGGTGAATAAAGTTCATCCCAACCAGCCAGTTAACAATTTAACTATCATTGTGCGCATTTGTTAGTGTTGTGGGTGTAGTGCTATGTTTGTGTTAGCAGAAAAATGCACAATTTTTACAGGAATCAGAAAACAGTATTATTTTACAAAATTCAGATATTTTAAAAGAGTTATTTATTATTATGTTTTGGTATTTTTTAATGGTCCCGGTATTTATACCGGGCATAGATCCAGGGGCCGGTGTGTAGAAATACCTCCTCAATGAATGATTGTGCGGTAATCGCAGTAAGGGGACTAATGGCACAACAAAGTGTAAGGAACCAGTGTTACTTTCCCAGTGTAAGCGAAGGATAAGATGAACAGGAACTCGGAATAATTAGTGAAAGGCATTATAATATGTTTTATTAAAACCTTGATACATCTTTTTGTTCGGTAGTATTAGGAAGGTGCTGCACTCTTCCAAGAATAGGACATTTAAATACCATGAGTCGAGTTGAAGAGAAGTGAGTGAAGGTATGATAAATCGGCTGCAAGATTTCGTCCATGTTTACATCCGTTCACTAGCAACATATGTATTCCTGAACATTTTCTCCCGACCAAACCGCTTTCCTCATTTTTATCATTCTTTAAGTGTGGCTACTTATATGATTTAGAAGCATTGAGAAAGTGCAGAAGAGAAATTACTCAGCGCTCATTTATTTTGACGGTGGGAAGAATTTAATGATAAACATAAAATAACATTCAACTAGGAAATAGAGATTGGTGGAGTTGGATCGGTTAAAGCTGTGCCTTTTATGCTTTTATTATTTAGTACAAGTTATATTTTCAAAATTTTCAAGATAATTTTCTAAGATACCTACTTTTACAGTAATGCACCTATTAAATCGCCAAATAAAGTGCTAAGAACTGTCAACGACTGGCTTTTCTCACAAGAAATGATTGAACATTTGCTTTGCCGTTATTTCTTTATCACTCATATTATTAGTATTAGTTACTGCATTATTATTTTCTTTTATAGGCATACATTTTTGTTATTTGATGGTGGCTCAATTCTGCTCCTACGACCTTGGAGATCACCTAAAGCTCCTTCTCTTTGTTATCTTGTATTCAGCTGTAAAAATGTAGACGTAAATAAAGCATTATTAGTACTGTTTTTAGCTCGAGTCTCCTCCGCCAAAAGTCCAGAATCCGAGTTTTGGTTTGGCCCAACTATCCACTCCACTGTCCCGTATTCGATGATGATTTTCAAATATCTTTGCGACTGGCCTAGTTGTGCAAGCTCGGATATTACTATTGGCGTACAAAATTCTGCTAAATGATCATGAATTCTAAGTTCCCAGTTTCCCCCTTCTCTGGGTACTATCCTTCCCGAGCAAAGCCGGGTGAAGTATAATTTTTCAATGACATTTACTCAGCCCTTTTTCCCTGAGATAAATACGAGCTCTTTAACTTTCCGCCCACAGGCCCGCAATGACCCGCAATCCAGAGCATTTATCCCCCATCGTCCATTACCCCTTTAATTAAATGGGGCAAGTCGAGCACTGGCGAGCGCCCACGCCTACACCCATGACACATTTCCCGCCCACGTACTCAGACGCCAGCGGCCGCCATCAGACGCACCCACACAAAAACAAGCGAGCGACTGAGGGCGCCCCCTTGTCTCTCCCGCGATACGACAGGGCCCCCTTCCACCGGCACCGTTCGCGAGATTAACACGCGCGACTCTTTGACTTCCCACCCACGCTTGCGGAGAAAGCCGACTCACCCGCGGATACCCGCATCGGATAAAATGTCGTATGCACACAGTGTTCCATCCACGAGTTTCTCGAGCCCGCCGCTAGAGTTTTTGCCGCTCCGCGCGCATTAAAATCAGATTCCAAAATAATAATGAAGGACACTTTGTTTCTTCCACAAGTTTACAAAAAAAATTTATAGTGACCGGTTTCGGCTATTACACCATTATCAAACTCAAGTATTTGATAATACAAGTATTTTATAATACAATTATTTGATAATTCAAGTATTTGATAATACAAGTATTTTATAATACAAGTATTTGATAAATAATTTGATATTAAAAGTATTTGATAATGGTGTAATAGCCGAAACCGGTCAATATAAATTTTTATTATAAACTTGTGGAAGAAACAAAGTGTCCATTATTATTATGGAGCCATTCCACCACGTACGTGCTTAAATTTACGATTTAATTCAGATTCCAAAGTCGCCACTCGCGGCGCTACCAGTCATCTATATCCACTTGTGGTGATCGGAAGAAACTCTGCGTGGCGGGAAAGGAGGCGTGGCGCTACTTTTCCCGCCACGCAGAGTATCTTCCGATCACCACATCCTAAGATTCCCCGGAGGAGAATCGCAGAAGTCCCCGAACGACGAACTCGTTCTGCCCATGCACTCTGCACTCACTGCACTCCCTAAAAACTCTCTCGGGACAGAATTTCTGCCCTATATATCTTGTTCCTGGGGTTGCTGGTGTCAGGATAGGGGCTGGGGTTAGCAGCGGGAAGGGATAGAGTACCCTAGTGCAAGGTCCGAATTCTCAGAAATGCTCATTGGACCCACCCACCCCAGGGTGGGAAAAGTAGCGTCACGCCTCCTTTCCCGCCACGCAGAGTATCTTCCGATCACCAAACACTTTTCACGAGGAAATACACGGCATCGGTGGCGTAACTAGAAATATGCTTGGGTAGATGGGGGAGTGGAGAGGGGTAACCCATCCGGGCAACCGGGTGTCCAACTTTTTGAAAAAGTGACATGCATGGGAATACATTTTAAATCATTATGGCATTTAAATTTACCTTTGAGCAGATACAGTTATTATATCTCAAAACAAGACAATGGTTTTAGATACTTTTTTATTTCTCTGATGATTTGGGGGGATCTATCCCCCTTATTTCCCCTCCCCATTCGCCATAGTAACGGAAATAATTTGTAATTGAGCAAAAAAAAATCATATAAACCACACATTTAACGGATGCGAGACGACTGTACACTAAAAAAAGACCACTTTCACCACATTTTTTGGCGAAATTCACACTGAACGAGATACAGTGCCTAGTGCACCAGTGGCGCCGCCGAATAAGATGCGCGGAAAACGGAAAAAGATATAACCACCATGGGCCTCCTTCAATGGAGTACCCTTGGTTCCAACTATTTCTCCTCTAAACCTTCCTCAGTGCTAATATTTCTGGCCGTGGCGGAATCCCAATCCGCATGTTGGACTCCCACCTAGGTAGGTTACCCATGGGTATGGGAGTTGGTATAATACATTTGCAGCCACTACCGATATTTTCGGTTGTCCTAATCGTGTCTTTGTGTTCTTTTACTCTGGTCTCTTTTGTGCGGCCCGTCTCTCCAATGCACGTTTCTCCGCATTAACATGGCATTGCGTACACTCCATCAGTTTTCACTTCTCTAAACCCTAGGAAGAAATGTAAATGCGAAAATAATCCTTGTCATCCCTCCAAATTATCGAAAAGTGATTTAAAAAATTGGAAGAGGGTATCCCCCGAAAATGGTGGGTGATGGGGAAAAAAGGATGTCATATTCGGACTCAGGAGGTCATTTTACATAAGAATCAGCAGGAATGGTTTTAGGGCTCGAGAAAAAATATTTTTTTGGCCGTCCAGTGTAATCGGTCCCAGTGTCCATAGGATCGACACAGGAGCTTCGCTTCTTCCCAGTGAATCATACTATGATTTTTAAGGATGCTGTGCTCAGCTACTGTCGATTTTTCTGGTTGTCCTAATCGTAGGTGTCCGCGGTATTCTTTTAATTCGCTCTCTATTGTGCGGCCCGTCTCTCCAATGCATGTTTCTCCGCATTCACATGGTATTGCGTACACTCCATCCGTTTTAAACCCGGTTAGGTCCTTTGCCTTCACAAGTTTATCTCGTAATTTAGGTGGAGGCAAGTTGATGGTGTGGATGTCAAACCGCTTCAGGATTCTAGATATCTTCCCTGATAAGGTGGATATATGGGAGACAGGCCTTGGTCGTCGAAGTAGGCTCTTCCTTTGGAGAAGCCTTAATGGGGGACGAGGTCCTTTTTAGACCGGCTTCAAAAATAAACTAATTGATAGATTATGTTATAGCAATATTAAAAAATATATACATGTGACATTGCGATAGCAAAAAGGGGAGCGATTTTTCTTCAAGAAACTGATACGCTCAGAATGGTAAAATGTAGCCATGTGGCTATGTATTTTCGCTATATTGTGGGCGGTAATGGGTTAATTATTATCGATAACGGTAGTAAAAAATATTCCGGACAATCCGGTCCATTATGATTCACAGGGCTATTGACTCACAAACACTGGCTGGCACACAACTCATGAAATAAAATTCTTTGAAATTTCCTTGACAATATCCCTGATTTGTCACTATTCCCTTTTCATCAATCAATACATTATTGACGGACAAGAGTAAATTAAACGCAAAATACTGAAATATTAAAAAAAATATTTTTAAAACGCATTAAAAGTTGACTTCTGATATGGACCTAACACAATCGCTCCATAGCCCACTCATAACAAAAATCGAAGAATTTTTTGGCACCTACCTTATATTTTCGTGAAGCAAAAAAGTGTAACAAATGATTTACTTAGTTGATATAAATAACATTTTAATAATAATCACTAAGTTAATGTAATATTTCAATTAAGATTAGCTAGTACTCTAAAATCCCGAGGGCTTTCCCATAACCTCAGCTATAATCAACATAACGAGCAATTTACTACACTTATCAAGTAGCAAGTGTAATGACTCAATGCGTTTGTGATGAAAATTTTCACTGAAAATTAAATTGTTAGACAGAACAATAACGCCCAATACAAGTGCTTCATTTGGCCATGCAAAACAGTTTTCGTCTAACGATAAGTTGACGGATGGGTAACTTTCATGATGGTGAAAGTTTTCCGAGAAATGAAAATTTCTATTCTGGGGTGCTTAAGGAGAATTAAAATTTCCCTGCCAATGAAATGAAAAATGATGGCGGTATGAAAGTTTCTAACTTTCACCCAAAGGTCAAGTGAAGGGTCGATGGAAAGTGAAATAGGAGAGATTTCGGCCAGGGCACACAATCGATTATTCTCGCAGAGAGAGAATCGCAGAGCGAGCTTTTTATTTGTTCAACGGCGTGCTCCCATTGGGGTCAATGGGTACACATTCACAGTATCCTCATAAGAGATGGAAAATTGATCATTTTTCGGTTATTGGAAAATGGGATGGACACAATTACTAAAATCATCGATGCATGCAATTATTCGGGTTTGGCTCAATTACGATATACCAACGGCATAATTCTCTGAAAGAGTAAAACTACTGGATGACATGAAGGAAAATTACTTTAGTACACTCCATAATTGAAACATTTCTACCCTAATATAGTTTTAAAAATAATAGTTATTTACAAGGTAAGAGATCATTCTTAAAGATAGATGCCTTCTAGCAGGGGCTAAATACCAAATACAAAACAGAACAGAACCGAAACAAAGAAAAATTAATGACAACTCATAAACGCTCGAATCAGGCTCATAAACACCCTCATTTTTTTAAGAATTAAGATGCTTACTTACGAAGCGACCTTATTTCGCTGAAATTACATAAGTGTTTTTTGCATACCTAAATCAATTTAGACGCTAAAACGTCTTCCATGTTGAGCATAGGCATTGATTCGAATTTGCAGTAATGGTGCCAGAAAGAAATGCGCGCATGAAAAAATGTCCTGTCGAACAAATAAGTATGGAAGCGATTACAGCGACGTTTTAAAAATACAGGGGGAAGCCAGAACGGAACGATAACCTTTATGCATAAAGATACATGCCGTACGTAAAGAGAAGGTAAAGGGCTTCGAGAAAGAGAACTAATGTTACAAAAATGCGGTCAAAATTAACGCACTAAAGCAAGTGCCGAGTTAATAAGCAGAGCAAAAGATAGAGGAAGGAAAGTATAGACAGTATAAATATATGATGATCTAACAGTGTAAAGACAGAAAAATTCTTTAAAATTTCCAAGTAAAAATTTAAAAAAAATTTTGATTGAGTCAGAATCAAATTTAAATTATTCGTTTACAAATCTTGAATCAAATCAAATAAAAATGATAGTACTCGTTAACGAAATGAGATGGAACATGTTTGTTTATAATGAGTTCGAATGTAAAGGTTAACAGGAGCAGACGGAATTATTATATTGCTAATTCAAATGTGTGCCTTCTCAGATGAGAAAATTTTTACCCTCTGTTACACAATTGATATCTTGTCAGCAATAACAAATGCCATTTATTGAGATAAAAAGTTGAATCTTTTAAATACAAAATTGACATGAATTTATCCTGATTTAAACAAATGTTTGAGTATGAGAACATAAGGACAGTAGAAATACCATAGAGCCATCAATAGGTTACGTGGGATCTGTAAAGCCTTCATAAATAAGCTCTCATAAAAAAATTTTTTTAAAAAACCAGCCTTTATATTTAGATTACAGGGGATGAGCAACGTTTATATATGACACAAAGCAAAAAAACTCAGTGACCCCGAAAAACCAAAAGTGACGTATTAAAAAAGTCACTATATTTATTACTACGAATCTGCAGGCGCTCGAAGGGAAGAAAATTTTTTTGACGATTTTCGAAAAAAATCTAAGTGCCGAAAAATTTCCAAGTCCAGAGTCCGGACCTGGGACGACGGAATTCGGACGAAATTTTTCCAAGTCCGAAGCCGGACCCGAGACGACGGAGGGACTTCGAAAAATTTTCGAAAGCGGGGGTCTCGCCGAGTAAAGCAAGACGAATCCCCCAAGCTAGGGCTGAGTCGATGGGAAATTTTATGGTGGATAACTTTTACTGTGGTCGCAAAACACGAAAATCGACCATTTGGAACTTCTTTGATCAAAAACATGTTTTGGGGGGCTATAGGTTGACTGGGGGGTGGTTAAAGGGGGGTTGGAGAGAAAAAGTTATATTTTCATGTATTGTCATCGGAAATGAAGAAGTGTGCAAAATTTCAGCGTTTTTGCTTCACAGGAAGTGAGTCAAATTTCAGTTACAAGATTTGTACCAGACAAACAGACAAACAAACAGACAAACAGACAGGTTGGTGAGTTGATATAAAGACTGTAAAAAGCGGAGTACGAGAGAAATAGGCCAAAAACTGTTCTCAGTGTACTGCATTCTATAGAACTATCACAAATTCAAAATCAAGTTCAAGAAGCAGAAAACGGAAATTTTGAAAAACAAATCCTTCCATCATAGAGGAATACAAGAGTGGGAGGACGTACCTGAAGATATTTTTTAATCTTCCCCGCAAAGGCTAAAATTTATGGGTAAGCTTTCATCGACACTTGGCTGATGTCATTTTGATTTATTAGGGAGAGGTGGACATTGGGTTATTTGGGTCAAACTTAATTTGCTGGTGGTATGATACGGCGTCCTAACTTCACTATTATTTAGTTAATATTTCTAACTTAATTATTTTACAGTATATCGAGATTATAATTTTATAAATAGTTATTTTCACATTGTTGCTATGAAAAGGAGTTTGTTTGCATAATTAAACATTAATTCTGACTTGGTGGTCATCGCTGTCATATTTGTATTTCAAGTTGAGTTTTGGCGTTCTTATTTCGGGCCTATATTTTTAATTAAGTTCTAAGAACCCTATCGATGGCTAAGTTCTAACAACACGTATCTCAAATTCGGCCGGTTTGATACAAGTATCTTAAGCAAAAGGTAATAACATTTGAAAAATAAAATACAAGCATAAAACCACTCTTTGCTTGCAAATGAATTCTTCTTTTTCAGTTTTATGAATTTTTGGTTATAAATTTCAGTGAATAATCAAAAATATTAATCGATTTTTTGCTCTAATGAAAATTTGCTGTTTTGGAGATACGCGTTGTTAGAACTTAGCCATCGATATGTTCTTCGAATTAATGCATTTTTATATCATATTGTCCCTTTCGTATATATTGTCCCCTTTACTTTGCTCTTACGAGAAAAGTCCCCCAGGTGCTAACACCGGATCTCATTCAAATTTTGTTTGGCGATGGAGAACTCACAGCACAACAATACACGTTGGTGCTCCTCGTCCTAGCAACTAAGGTTATAAGATCTATTGTTGCGCTTCGAGTTGCATACATTTAGATGTTTAGCTGCTACTTTCCGTTTGCAATATCTCGAAAAGTATTGAGCGTTTGTGGCTGACACAAAAACTACTCATCGGTATCCTTTTCTATCACCTAGCAAAATGTGCACGAGATCCGGTGGAGACACTTGAGGGACTTTATTTGTAGCCTTTCAATTCATTTATTTTGAATCTCATGCTATCACCAAGCAATATCCTACTTGTGGAAAAATGCAATCTATATATGCAAAAGAAGATGTCTATTTGTATGCCCGCTTAGCATTTCCAAATGGCGGTACGGAATGCGGTACAACTTCTGCGTTTGACCATCCTGTCGGGTAGGCACACCTCCCGACGCGCTCAAAGGGATTGCATAAATCCATAAAACATGAAGGAACAAAGGATTCTACGATAAACTATTAATCCTCTTGGTGCAAATTTTTAAGAACGGCGTTCAGAAGATCCTTTGAGGATGAACAGTAAGTCGCTGCTCGAAACGTCGGGAGACATGGAGAACATCAACCGGTAGAAAACCCGAGAAACTTGCACCTGATACGCCGGGAAAACCTAAGATCATACATCAGTTATTGATGGGGTTTACAATCACACGACGTTTTTGGTATACACACGTACGAGCACACATAATGGTCAATGTTGTGGAGCGGGGTATAAGCTTATCCCAAGCGCAGTGTACGGAAATATTTCTTTTCCATTGTTTACTCTGACATGCGTATATCATCATCATACTTGCTTTGTCCCTTTACCTATTACCTAAAAATCCAGCCATATGATCAATAATTCCAATTTCCCCACTTCTCTGGGTACTATCTTTCCCGAGGATGGTAGTCTGCTATTAAATAAATAAAATGAGCATAAGTAATAGGAAAAATCTTGTGTCAACAAAACCTCTTTCTTTCATGTTACAAGACATGTGTTCTAACATAGGGTTCTCCTCCGACCCCAGCGTTTGACTCTTCTCCTTTTTACCCAGCGAAAGAATTCCTAGACTTGGCTCCCTTCTTGTGAGAAACGGCCCCTTTACCAATTCCCGTCTGACCTTACACCACACACATTTGACCTTCCTCGGGAAGAAAATGTCCCTTCCCCATGGCCCGCACTATCACTCAGCTAACTCCCTGGACAAAAAATATATAGGGCCACCCGATCCCGTCTTTCTTCTATCCCACGATACGAACAAGTTCGAAATTTTTGTGCTGACCCTCACTGCTTCCAATATCCTTTTTTCGCACGCAAGAACATCCAGTTCCGCTCAATAACGTCACGAGGGCTAGAGACAAAAGAAGATTAGGTTGAAATAATCGGAAACACGTCGAGGCCCAAAGTTTGAATTCCCATATGAATGCATATATGTGGGCGAATATGTCTGTACCCACCTCAGTTGTAGTTTACGCTTAAGTCCAATTTTCATTACTGGACTAATAATGAGGTAATGCACTGAATTTTTGAGGCTTTAGCCTTGTAGAATTTCATTTTAAGTCAGGAAAAATGACAAAATTTGCTTTCTATAACTAAAAGGGTTTAAGCTGTAGAAAGCTTAGTTTGTTTTTTTTCCAAACTTAAATAATGAGGTAGTTGATTTTTGATCAACGCTGTGGCATACCCACGCGGTTAAGGTCAGGGACTACCGAATCAGATAAATGCCTCCAATTAATTGCGTAGAGTTGCATGGAGTTTGCCCTACGGCATAGGATATTACAAAACAGACAGAAAGAAAAACTTTTAGGAACTGAATTTGAGATAGCAATAGTTACTGCTACCTATCCTCCTCCCAATCAGTTTACTCACATTATGCATTAGCAAAAGAATAAAAATATTCAATTTCATAGATGCACTAGTTACACGAAGCATTCGAATAAGTTGGAGAAGGCTGGTATATACATCCAGAGTCAAGTACACGCGGAAAATATGCGCACACCAGAATTTAATTGATATAGATTAATTATTTCGGTGTCCATTTGCATATATTTTTTAAATATTGGTAAATGAAATCATTCTTCACTAAATGTCTATTTGAGAAGCAAACGATTATTTATATTATTCAATGTGCTATTCTAGCTTTGGCCCTGTAATTATTTGTGTTTCTCGAGGAGATATCATTGTGTAGCGCTAGATAATCATTCCAGCCTTCAACAATCCTTTAAAATCAATATTGTGTCGGCCATTTCCTTACATCTAGGAAAAACGATACGCGTAACTTAAGACCTTTGGGACAGTTAATAACCTTGCCATGAGTTTCCCTTTGCCATCTACTATCAGTTTAAAAAATTCACGCGATCATTAATCCACCTTGACCTAAAAAATACTGTAATGCACTAAAGATGAACAGTAGGTAACCTATGCAGTCACATTAATAGTAGGTACTCTACTACTTCCTTTCATAGCTTGTACCTAGGATTAAGGATAATAGCCGAGTTTGTCATCAATTTTCTAATGCCCATACTAAGGATAGTAATTGTTCTCAAACCTATAATAATATTGCTACTTGGTAACAATGCTTATAATCCTGCAAAAGGCTGGCCAAGGTTGGGTAACCTTAGCTGACACACACATGCTAAATTGATATTTTCCTATTTTAATGCTTAACCAATTCGCTGCCTTCTTCCATTCAGAGTTTTAGGTTAGAAGTTAAAGGGGAGGAGAACTGATTTTAAGTTTTCAGTAGGAGCAGCGCTGAGGGCGAGGTTGGTGTAATAACCTTGTCGTAAGTATCCCTTAGTCGTCTACCACACGTATTTTTAAATTTTTTTAATATTAATTTTTTTAATCTCCGTAAACAGCACACAGAGGCATTTTACAACGAATAAATTGACGAAGCACGACTCAAAAATCCATTCCCTGGACAGGGACCACCTACCTAGGCGGGATTCGAACCCGCGACCTACGGTATGGCAGGCTAGGAGTTAACCGCCACCGAGGTCGGCATGTATCAAAAATTTATGCTATGTCATCTAAACCTCCAAAAAATTTTAATGTTATAAATTTTACCATATAAACTCTGCATCTTTAGCGCATTACAATGTAACCAGGCTTAGGGAGAATAGCCGAGTTTGACATCAATTTGTTAATACCCAGACTAAGCATAGAAACCTTTCCCAAGCCATACCAATTTTGCTATTATAGAGAGACCAATATTGCCACTTGCTATTTTCATACTCCTGCAAATGAGGGACCAAGTATATCTTTCGGTATCTATTCTTTGGCTATCTTATATATTTGGGTATCCGACACACACACACTAAATTGATGTTTTCCTGGTAAAAACTTCTCGGGTTTTCAACCGGGTGAGTTTATTGTAGGACGACGTTTCGATGGTTGCCTCTTCCATCGCCTTCAGGACACAGATATGCTGTCCTACAATAAACTCACCCGGTGGAAAACCATAAAAGTATTCACCAGCATTATACGTCGGGAAAGAACAATATCGTATTGATATATTCTTATTGCAATGCTTCTTCCAATGGGCTGCCTCCTTCCATATAGAGTTTTAAGTTACCAGTTAAGGGAGAGGGGGATTGATATAGACTTATCTGTAGGAGCAGGCCTCAGGGCGAGGGAGGCATATGAGGAGAGGTAGAAGAACAGAGGCATTCTCCGGAAAAGTCTCACGGCCGACGAGGTCGTTTCATTCTTCCTTTGCCCTTCCTTCGACCAATGGCAACCTCTCTCTTTCAAACTCCGTGTCCCAACCCCCAGTATTTCTTTCACTCTGTCCCTATATCCAGAGAACAAACGACCCGAGTGTGGCATCTGCGGATTTCAATTAGAGGCGAATCAATACACGAAAGCCCTTCTTTTCCTTGGGTATTTCTTTTGGTATGAAGAGAAAACATCTCAATGGAGCGTTTTTTTTGCTGGAGATAAAACTTAGATTATTACAACAGCGCTGAATTTTGAGCCAGCACGAAAACATGTTGTTAATTGTCGTACACATTTAGAGAGGTAATTAAAGAGGTGAAATTGTGTAGGGTTATTTGAGATTTCCACCGGTACAGGCTTTCCATCACAATCGACGTTTCGATCAAAAGGTCGCCCATCGTCATCAGGGCAAAGTAAAAAAAGACTCGGAATTCTCTTTAAGTCTAATTATAAGCAATGAAGAGAAGCGTTGAGTACTCTAAAATACAGAAAATATGTTTTCAACTGTTATATTCATTAGAGGGATAATAAAAGAGGTAAAATCGAGTAATGTTATTCGGGATTTCCACAGGGTCAAATTCTCCATCACGGCCGACGTTTCTATGAGCGAGTCGTCCATCTTCATCACGGCAATGGTAAAAAAAAGACTCCGCCATTCCCTTTAAGCCAGGTTATAAGCCATGAAGGAGTATTTTGGAGAACTTTTCAGTTTAGGCGTATTATAATAATTAGTGAACCTATGCAATGAGGAAACAAAAAGTGACTCGATTTTAGTGTTTCTTTTTGTCAGACAATCTGGGTTAATTCTAGCGTATCAAAAGATATTTGAAAGCAAAACGAACTCATTTCGTATTCACTCCATTCACTAACCCAACTTTAAAAATGAAAAATGACAATTTAACAGGAGGGCGATTTAATTGGTAATCGATGATTCACATGATGATTGATTGATGATTGATGAATGTATTATAATATATTTTATAGTTTAGGTGATATTTTGATCACGTGAATTTTTTAAACATATAGTTGGCGATAAAGGAAACTAATGACAAGGTTATGATCCTTTAGCCAAACTTCGGCCGTGATAAGCAGCCTGACCCGGTGGGACTCCCCAATACTCTTCCACGATACAATTCGCCGGAAAGCCTTTCTTCTATCATTCTGCATGGAGGTAAAATATTAAATAACCAAATATTCAAATATTTCTCCATTCAAAGGTTTGCGGGCTATTACAACAATAATTATCAACAAAATATACGAAATCAAGATAAAGAAAGCATTCCAAGAAATATATATTCTTTTTCCAATTTGATGACTTAATAATGGAAAAATAAGGTACTTAAGCGCGAGAAGGAAAATAAAAATTGCGAATATTTCAATGAAATGTATGCAGAAACGGAGAAAAAATTATGTATTTCATAAACTTAGCGACTGATGTGAGAATATGAAAGTATCGTTTAGTTCACCAAAAAATTATAAAGGTGGAAATAAGCCGTTTTTTCATTGTGCATTTTGCAAAACCTTCGGTTCTTGCCAACCTCAAGTAAATGACGAAGTAGCCATCAGAAGAATTGGACTCACGCACGCCTCAATCAAGGCAATCAATTCTTGTCAGTCGTCATGAATATTTACACAAAATCGTGGCCATTAGGTCTCAGGAAATTCTTTCAAACATTTTATTAAAAAAAAACAATTTTGTAGTCCCTTTTCCCTGTTTATAGCACAACATTTTTGCCGTCGTTTTTCATTAAATATTCCTTGAATTTCATTACACTCGTACCTTCTCTATGGGCATATAACATTTACACTATCGTGCTCGAAACACTTTAATATATTGAAACAATTCTTTCGGTACTTCCACTGTCAATTGGAGGCCTTAGAAACATATTGGTGTGAGTCAAAAACAATAGTCTTCCAATAATTAAATTATAATTCGCAAATACATAAGTTGGAACTCCTATCATTTGCATCTACCTGTCGATCCCAAATGTAACTATGACTTGCGCCATTTTATTTCTAGGTAGGCATCACTTTTGAATCAATTGCCATTAATGTCTCAAAATCAACAAAAATTGATCAACACCAACAGCTTCTCAGCCAGTGGCGCCGACTCAATGGGGCTTGAGAGGACTCGAGCCCCTTCAAAAATTCGTTATAGATGTGAGGAAAAAATGTGTCAGGCTTCTCGATTTTCCATGGAGTGCCCAGATATCGAGATTCGAGTATCGGGGTTCTAATGTTATTCATACGACTCTTATAAAATGCTTAAAAAACTGGAAACTCACTACTTATAAAATTTCCCTGGGTAAGATCCCCGGTTTGCCCCCCCCCCCCCAATATTTTTTGTAAGTCGGCATCCCTGTTCTCAGCCCTCCAATTGTATTTCTAGGCTGTACACGAGCCGTAGAAAGAATTAAATTTCACAACTTGCTTCTCTCGAGAGGGTACTAATTCCTTACTTATATGACTCGCGTCAGTTTCGCAGTGACACGAAGGAGAATAGAATGAGAATTAGAGGAGTGTGATGTTAATTTCTTGACTTTTTGCACCGCGAGAGGAAACGGTATTCGGAGATAGGCCATTTCGTCACCGCAGAAACGGATGAAAACTTGCAAATTACCCCCACGTTTATGGCGCCAATGGAGAAAAAGAGGTGATGTTTCTTCTCGTTAAGGGCACTTTTGGTAAGATGACGTTCCACGATCCCACTCGACCTGCTCCCCCTACCACTCTGTGTTCCTGACGCACTTTGGCCACCATTAATCAAACGGCGAATCAATTATGGATAGCAGCTCTTACAGCTCAAAGCGCGCAGAGGAAGACTTACCACCCCTCTTATCTATTCCCCTCTGACCCTCACATCCAATACCCCTCCACACTCGCGTACTAAAACTCCACCTCCTAACATTATGGTTTCTCATTCTTGCCGCAGTGGCGCTTTCGTGTTCACGTCTACTGATACCGGTACGTTGTAAAGTAGACAATCACGATTCCACCTCAGTGTCATTGAAATCGGTTCACATTGTAAGTATCGTATGGCCAATCGTTCGCTGCGTATTGATACTCTATTTCAAAGTATTAAAATAAATATAACTGATGATTTAAGGCTTTACTGTATGGAACCTTTCCATAATCGGCCTTGGTGATGATGGGGTAAAGTCCTCGCCTGCAAAACACTAGGTCGCGGGTTCGAATCCCACCTGTGTAGGTCACAACCCAGGTCATGGATGCTTGTGATGTTCTATTGTTATTGTTAAAAACCCCATTGGAAATGCCGTTATTGTGGGAATGTGCC
Organism: Ischnura elegans; assembly: GCF_921293095.1. NCBI lineage: Eukaryota > Metazoa > Arthropoda > Insecta > Odonata > Coenagrionidae > Ischnura > Ischnura elegans. Next base: position 56,010,831 of record NC_060253.1, read on the forward strand.
ATTGTTATTTCTATTGTAATAGAAAGTGAAAGAATGCTGTTTACGGGGAAGTGGGAAATAAATAAATAAATTACGGAAATTGAAAGGATAAAATTGGTAGGGTTCACAAAAGCAAGACCCGGGTTTCACAGCATAGTTTGTTATGAAACCAAGGTCGTGCTTTTTCAAATGTATTAGTGAACCTAACAAAGTTTTTTTTTCTTTCACTGTCTGTTGCAATAAAAATAACAATGGCACATTGGCACAAATATTTTGTTGCGCACGACGAATTTCGGCTTATAAGGTCATCATCAGGTAGAATACGTCACAGTTCAGGATCACATCACATGTATACGTTTTGAGGAGAGGTGGAGGAATTGAGAAGTTTGATGAAGGGGGGGAGGGGGAAACAGAAGTACGGAGGGGAAACAGAAAGAAAACGGAAACTCGAAATTGGCAATTGACAAAAAATTAATCGAGTCATTTAGAACGCTGATAGTCCTTGCTTCTAGGATGGGAAGGCATAGAAGAATAGTTTCCAAATCTCTTCAGAGATTACTTGTGTTAACTAATTACGCTACATGTTTATGATATTATTTAAATTTCTAGAAAGCAAAATGTGAACCATCTGCAATTTTATCCGTAGGCCACAAAAAATATTCCTGATAAGACTATATATACCTATTTTCTCAATTTTACGCTCTTCAAAAGACGTTCCGCATTTAAAAAATCAAAACCTAATTCTAAAGCGAAAAAAAAAGTTTGAGATGATAAAACACATGTCCCAAACTAACTCAAGATATAATGTTACGTGAAGGTGATCTAGTTGTGTCAGTTCCGTGGTCTTCACATGTTTGTAACGGCTCCTTCTCGTAAGGTGAAAGCTCTCGACAACTCGCAACTTTACTGTTTCTCCTCGCTTCTGTGTCGCACTCAGCTTGACGCTCGGAAAGCAGATGAAGGAGGAGAAGACGCCTTACAAGATTCGTAAGCGAGGCTTCGCGTCCCACATAAGTTCTCAGGTAATCGACAGGCCAATATCACGAGTAGATGACATTGCAGTGAGGGTAACGCGTGCATACATGTTGACAACGACTCATGCAGATTAAGTATTCATAGCATGCGTTTTTTCTTCATCTATGAGTTGCTGAAAAATTGCTTTGTTGTACGGTAGCTTGACTAAACTTTTAATTTGGTGCTGCAAAATCACTTCATTGAATCATTTCCTTAGAAATACAATAAACTCAATAAAAAGTAGGATTTTTTTAAACTGCAACTATTGGCGTTAAAAATTCAATTTGTCAGCGGAAAGGTCCTTAATGATAATAATGCGGATCACATTTATTCCATGTCTTTCGTGGGTAATTCTGCCAAAATTCAACTTCAGGTTGTTCTATTTTACTTTCACCCATTTAAATTTGTGCTTACTTTGATCCGATCATATTGTATGCCTTAGTATTCTGATAAAAATCCTAAAATAAACCATGAAATATTAATCATAGGTGAAAAATGATAAATTACGGAGATCTAAAGCTCGATTATTTTGGGCCCTACCTTAAGCATGTTCAATAGTCTGAATTTATTCTAAAACTGTAATTCAAATAGGTACTAAAATGCACGAATCACATTCTGTTAAATGGAAATGGTATTTTATTGAACGCTCTTTTATACCGATCTGTTTGGGAATAGCGTAGTGTGGCTGCATTAATGGCAAGCGAGTATCGGAGGCGACATGGCGGGCGCCAAATTACGACCTCTTTTATGACCGGATAGCTCGAAGCATTCTCATGTATTACTTCCGTTAATCCAAGACTTCCACGGGATACAAATAAACAGCTTCAGCTACCTTACCGTTCTATTGTCGATTTACAACCCTAGAGCACGAATCTAGCTACCCCTTAAGCTTTTTTTTAGGGTAAATGAATGATTCTATCCACTATTTCGTCGTAAATATTTTCTGTAATTTAGGTATCACTCACTGGTATTACCAATATTTTTATAATTTTAGCGCAGCAAGCCAATTTTTAACTTACCTGAATTTCATAATTCATTGTATTAGCCATGACAAAGCAACGTTAATAACTTATGAAGGCAGGGGATTATGTAAAAATTACGTTTTTTTTTTTTCATCTGAAGACTTTCACAGCTTCTTTTATCTATGTTGCTGGTGGTTTTCGGGTATTGCTGTGTAGAAAACATTTTAACTCGACGTTTCACTCCTCCTACTGGGAGCGTTATCAAGAGAATGGAAGGAATTTATACTCGTCCCGAGCTTATATATGTTTTTCGCTACCCATTGTTGTGTCGGATTTGAATTTTAGCCGATAGCCGTTGGCCATTATATTGTGCTAGGAACCCTCTCCATATACGGCTGAGGTTATACCCATCCTCCCTATTAAAGTTATTAGGTCTTTTCGCAATCTCGATGGATTCACGTATAAGACGCGGATGGTATTCTTCCGTCTTCGCTAACACCCGTGTAGCGTCAAACATTATTCTATGCCCAGGGCTGGAGGCAAAATGTTCAGCAACAGCTGATGCGTCCCACTGATGTAATTTTAACGCCCTTTCGTGCTCCTTAAGCCTTTGGGAGATTGAACGCTTGCTCTGTCCCACGTAGCTTCTGCCGCAGCAGCAGGGAACCTCATACACTCCCATAGATTGAAGGGGAGGATGGCTATCCTTCTGTGAAGGTAGGATATTCTGAATCTTCTTCACGGTGCAGAAGCGAGTCTTAATGTTGCCTTTATGGAGGATTCTGGCGATTCTATCGGTGATCCCGGAGATGTATGGAATTTTAGCGTATGTAAGTGGCTTCTTCCCCTTGTGGCCGTCATCTTGAGGAGGGTGTTTTTCTTTCATTGCTCTTTTAATGAAAGAGACACTATAACCATTGCCTTTCAGTGCCCACATAAGGTGTTGCATTTCATCACTGATATGCTCAGCATCACACACGATTTTGGCTCGGTGGGTTAGCGTTTTAATGACGCAGGCCTTTTGTTGTGGGTGGTGATGCGATGATGAATTCAGATACCTGTCTGTGTGGGTCTTCTTTCTGTACACTGAATGGCCTAGGCTTCCATCCATTTTTCTTTTAACCAGTACATCTAAGAAGGGAAGACAACCTCCTTCTTCGAGTTCTTTTGTGAATTTTATGTCTGGATGTACTGTATTTAGATGTATGTGGAATTCCTCAAGTTTTTCTTTTCCATGTGGCCAGATCACAAAGGTATCATCCACATATCTCAACCAGCATGATGGTTTCTTCTCGCTCGTCTCAAGTGCCTTCTTCTCGAAAAACTCCATATATAAATTGGCAATCACAGGTGAAAGTGGGGAACCCATTGCCGCACCACTTTTTTGTTCATATATTTGCCCGTTGTAAAGGAAGTAATTGTTTCTAAGGCAGAAATCTACCAAGTTTGGGTAGTCTCCCGGTAGTCCATCACCTGTAAGAGTTCTTAAAATTTCCACTGAATCGGGGACAGGAACTTTGGTGAACAGCGACGTGACATCAAAGCTGACTAAAATATCTCTTTCGGTCACTCGAAGGTCTTTCAGGATCTCTATAAAATGCGCCGATTTTTTTATGAAGGAGTCTGTTCTACCGACGAAATCCTGGATGCCTCTTGAGAGAAGTTCATTCTTAAGTATATTCTTATCCACCTCTTAAGTTCCTATCAGAATATCCTACCTTCACCGAAGGATAGCCATCCTCCCCTTCAATCTATGGGAGTGTATGAGGTTCCCTGCTGCTGCGGCAGAAGCTACGTGGGACAGAGCAAGCGTTCAATCTCCCAAAGGCTTAAGGAGCACGAAAGGGCGTTAAAATTACATCAGTGGGACGCATCAGCTGTTGCTGAACATTTTGCCTCCAGCCCTGGGCATAGAATAATGTTTGACGCTACACGGGTGTTAGCGAAGACGGAAGAATACCATCCGCGTCTTATACGTGAATCCATCGAGATTGCGAAAAGACCTAATAACTTTAATAGGGAGGATGGGTATAACCTCAGCCGTATATGGAGAGGGTTCCTAGCACAATATAATGGCCAACGGCTATCGGCTAAAATTCAAATCCGACACAACAATGGGTAGCGAAAAACATATATAAGCTCGGGACGAGTATAAATTCCTTCCATTCTCTTGATAACGCTCCCAGTAGGAGGAGTGAAACGTCGAGTTAAAATGTTTTCTACACAGCAATACCCGAAAACCACCAGCAACATAGATAAAAATTACGTTCTTTATTGGTCCAAATTGCTGTTTTAAAATCTACTAGAGAGTTCAACTTGAGTTTTAACACACGAAATTTTTCGTGCATAAAAAGCGTCTACTTTAGCTCAAAATAACATTAAGCCATTGTCTCTACATAATTTGCGTTGCAGAACTTCAAAGCATCCAATATAAATATTTATACTGATAGCATTAGAGATTCATCAGTAATCTTTCGCTGAAGACTGCATTATTCACAACAACTTCATCAAATTTAGAGGCAAGAACAGTATGTTCTCTTTTAACTCTATTAAACCAGAGCTGCTTCTGGGAGAAATTAACTTTTAAGACTTTTCATTAAAAAACGTGAAAATTTTCTGCTCGATCTTGATTATTGTACCAGTAAAATATTTCGCCATTAAACTTTATAGAGCAAAAGTACACGTAGTTTAAATATTTCCTGAATAGAGATGAAAAAGTATAGATTTTTGATGTGTCTGAAATGCAACTTAATTGTCAGCAACTTCATTTTTAGCGCAATTACGGGTACTGTTTGAATAGAAAATTAAATAAAAAAATAGTAGAAATAAATATTTGAATAGCATTTAATCCAACCAAGAAATTGCCAATCTCTAACACGCCTATCGTACTGAAATTGGTTGCATTTTTTAAAACCATAGAGTGAATATAGCATTTTAAATAGTTGTGTCATTAAAATTTGTGTATTTCTTATTCACAGAATTTTTCTTTGTACAGAAATCTGCATATTTATTAATTACCTTTCTAGATACAAATTGAATATATAACGCCAAGAGCAGCAATTTCAAAAACTTTAGGTTCCTTAGCTTGCCAAAGGGAAATAGTAAACATTGGAACTAGCTCAGACCTCTTGAATGTTATAACTGGAAGATAATTTGATTTTGTGGCAAATACTAAGTCCCAGCCACATTCACGAAACGTTCACTCAAGACACCGGAGCTAATTCTATACGCTTCTGGTTGCTATGGCTTCGGGATTATTTTTCGAGCTCTCTATTTCCTTCTCTAACTGGCTTATTCCAAATCCCTGTATCATTGCGTGACCCAAATTGACTCGAGAGTTGTCACCATATAATGCTTTCAGATGCATATTCATGCCAGTGAAGAATCAATCGATAACATTCGATAGTAGAGGGATAGATTCGAGTCAGTGTTGGACACATTATGACCCAGTATAATAATACTTGGTTAGTACTAACCATAAGATAATTCAGCATTCCAATTAACAAGGTTGTGGTTTAAACTACTATCTAGCTGCTGTTTCAGATCAGACTTCAAGCTAACCAGAACCTTCAACAACGCTAGGTAATGATGCAGGCTATATCATCTTATGGTTAGCGCTAACCAGGAATTATAAAAGAGACCCTTCATGATATAACACATAGACATCTTTTAATTCGAATGCCACGTCATTGAACTGCAAAACATATGATATCATATAGGAAGAGAGAACACTTGAAAGAAACTTTTAATGAAATCCTGGGAATCAATAAAACACAATGCCATAAAATGGATTCAGCCATGCTGACAAATATGAAGTAAAATTTGTGGGAAATTCGCATGATCTCTGATAAAAGCAGCAAAAAACAGTATTAGCAATAGTGTAGCTACACTAATATGACACCTACCAAATAAATTAAAATACATACTGGTAGCTGGGCTTTATTCTTCTTTCAAAATGAATTAGAAGTAACAACAATAACTAATGATGTAATTCAAATTTTGGTTAAACTAAACGTACTTTTTTACAATTTTATTAATACTTTTCAACTTGGAGTGCAGGAGAAAAAATTTTCCACAAAATTTAAGGTATAAATAAATTTTTCATAACACAAATCAATGCCTTTTCTTAAAGCAGAAAATAATTGTAAAACATTACTTTCAATCGAAAAAATGCGCGATAATGCACACATTTGCATCCATATTAAAATCCATTAGATTCATTTGTATCTGATCAAATGAACTATTTTACTGTATTCTTGCTGCAGCAGTAAATATGTTATCCAAGCTACTTTAACATAGATATGGTTCATATCTTAAACTCATACGCGTCGAAAACTTCTGCTGTGACTGTGACCTTAAGTATTTCCTTTGATAGTATGTAATACATTTTCTTACATAGTGCATAACGATATCCTGAGTATCAACTTCTGCTATTGAAAAATTTCTCTCGCCCAAGATTATTCATTGCAAATAAAAAACATTACTCTCTAAATCCTACGTTTTCATAACTAAATTAAAACAGATATAAGAAAAATTTTCCTGATAAAATAATTTGAGAGTATACTTGAATGTGTGCTAAATCCCAGAGGTTAGTTCAAGCTGACAGCAGTTAATGTTTGGTCAAAAATGAAAAGGAACCACTTTGTAAAGGCATAGCTGCAATTGAAATAAAGGAGCCTTAAAAATCTTCGAACATTCACTCGCCGCAAGTTTTCGCCGCTAGAATATACAATCATTAGAAATATAAGTGTGAATTTGACTCCACCGAGGAAACTTTTATATTAGTTTACCGATGGAACGCGTGATTACTACACTACACTACAGCTGGAATTGGCACGATTAGCCCAATGGAACACCCGAAAATTGAAGGTACTTAAAGAGGCAGTAGTTTCGTGCTCTAGGGCCGGAAAAAGCTAAAAAGAAATAACAAACGGAAAAAGGAACTTGTGCCGAAGGAACGAATTGTTTCTCTGCCTCTTCTGCTTCCGCTTATGTCTCTTTAAACACTCATCTCTACGGAAAGAGTTTGGAACTTGATGAGCCATAAAAAAGCTAATGGAATCGTTGGGAGGGAGGAAAACCTTCCTTTACTTTCCGGATAATGTAGGCCTGAGGGTAAAATTTGGGGCGAAGATGGGATGAAATAAAAGCGTTGGGGTAATCACAATTATGAGGATAGGGGGAGACATAATCCCGGGTGGAGGGGATCAGTAATACGAACCTTAACGAAGGTTGTACCAAAAGAATCGCGGAGGAATGGTGGCTTTGTAATCTGATTATTATTTTAAAGATCCTAGTTGGAATAGAGGAAATATACATCAGATTAAATTGAGGGTGGAATAACGTCTGCAAGAATTAGAAAATAATCTAGCATGGGAAGTCCCTTAAGTGTCTCACGAGATATATATGCCACACCCACAAACACGAGGTATATATGCCATTTTTGTGTTGCTACACACACACATATGCCACCGTTATTTTACCTATCACAATGTACCAAAAAAATTATTATTATTAAATTTTCTATCGATTACGGTAATTTCCATCGAGTACTTCAGAAGCATTCTGGCATTAACACATTCCTTCATATACACCTTCTTCATACATCCTTCATCTCTTCAACTCACGATAAGGCCTGCTCCCTTTCATTCTATCTAAAAATCCTATTAATTTCCCTCCATTCCCTCGTTTACCTAACATTCTACCTCCTAACACTGTTTTCAACATCTCCTCCCCGCTAAGTACTCGCTCCATCCACACCTTCTGTCCCCAATGTATCTCATCTAAAAGCTTTTTCTCATCACCCACCATGTCCAGCACTTCGTCGTTCCCCATCCTCTCCGTCCACTTCTCCTTCTTTCTACGCCATATCCGCATCATTTATGTGGTGTAGCAACATAAAAATCTAATCAGAAAAGTTTCTCGGGTTTTCCACCGGTTAATGTTCTCCACGTCTCCCGACGTTAGGAGCAGTGACTTGCTGTTCGTCCTCAGGGGATCCTCGCTGCTCGAAACGTCTGGAGACATGGAGATAACTAAGCGGTGGAATATCCGAGAAACGTTTCTGCACCTGATATGCCGAGAAAGCCTAAGATCATTACACCAAAATATTGTGGTATATGACCTAATCATTCTTCACCTGCCGTATCTCCTCGGCTCCAAACCGATCAAATCCGTTCATTGACCCCAAACTCGATGTACTAAACAAATCTTCGCCAGAATCGTAAGACGCAGAGTTCCCCACTTGCGTGACATGTCCACCAGCTCACTCCTATCTTCTCTATCAATGACTGATCTCTCCCAACAAAGGATTAAAACAGACTTAAAACTTATTCACAATATTCTAAATTCACACATTGATTGTCCTGATTTGCTTTCATCCATTAATTTCAGAGTGCCTTGCCGACCCACTCGTACACATTCCTTACTCCATACGCCTATCCCTAGACTATTCCTCGTTAAGCGCTCACTCCAACACCGCCTTTGCTCCTTGCTCAATTCATTACCAGACAATATTGACCCGTTTTTTCTGCCCTTAAACTCATTTATCAAACTTGCCATGTCCCATTCCTCGGCTCATAAATAAACCTCCCTCTCCACCTCCCTTTCCTCGTGCCTTCTATTTTGTTCTTTACTATCTTATGCCACTGCTCTCTGTTCAAATTTTTCATGTTAAAATTTTATGTTTGTTACTGCGTCACTATAAATTGGCAGAAATACTGTATGTGAGCAACTCCTTAAATAAAATAAAATAAATAAAATAAAATAAATAAAATAAAATAAATAAAATAAAATAAATAAAATAAAATAAATAAAATAAAATAAATAAAATAAATAAAATAAATAAAATAAAATAAATAAAATAAAATAAATAAAATAAAATAAATAAAATAAAATAAATAAAATAAAATAAAATAAAATAAAATATAATCAAACTCCTATTTCCTCCCCCCAGCTCTTCGACAACCAGTCTCTATCCCCTCCCCCAAACTCCCAAAAATGTACAAATAAGCCAACAATATTTTTACTTTCACGTTGATCATGTATTATAGAATAATGTTTAAAGTAGATAGGTAGGAAAGTCAGGAATTTTTCCCGGGCTCTACACCAGGTTAATTCAGTCATATTGGCCGACGTTCCAGAAAACGATTTGTCTTCCATTCTCATAGGCGTGCTACTTTCTGCATGCCCAATTCAACTGTCCATTCAGATTAACACGCCTTGAGAATAGATGACTAGACGTTTTTCAAAACGCAAAACAGACTGAATTAACGTGGTACAGAGCCCCAGAAGAATTCTTGAAAACATTATCCACCAGATTAAAATAAAACCGTTCAGATAGTTAAGTAATTTTATGTGCATTTTCACATTGATTATCGATAACAAAGAAATGTTTAAGGCAGAAAGTAAAGTAAATAATAAAGATTTTTGACCAAACAACGGTTAGTTGGTTAATAAAAAAACAAATGATTACCCCAAAGCACATCTGCTACGTAGTCTGTGAAGCAAGTTATGGCGATCAAAACGATGCTGAAGGAAAATGGAACGCGATGCACGACGACAGAACGCGATGAGGGAGAATATCGTTTGTGGAAAGTGGAATGAGCCTAGGGTCGGCAATTAAGACGGAGAAAACTTTGTCTTCGGAGCTAAAGCTATTATTGAGAACGAAACAAGAAAATAGGCGTAAAATGGGCAAGAGGAAGGTCAAATTAATTAAAGTAATTAAAGGCGCATTCCGCTTAGAGAGGGAGATGGAGAAAGACGATGAATAAATTACAAACCCACTAGCTGGCTGTTATCTTCTCCGAAATTTTTTTCTACTGGATTCGAGCGACCGACATCGGTGTGCCATAATTATCAGACCATTAAATTTATCGACGACGTAGAGTTCATCATCACTGCTTATCAATCTTAAGATTGGTTTTACGCAGCTCTCCACTTAATTCTTCTGTCAGCTAATCTCATACCAACGTATTTCATCTCTTTCACACCCTTCTTTACCTGTTCAATATTTTCATTTCAGGTCTTCCTTCTCCGTTCTTGAAATCCATTTGTCCCTCGACGACTGTCGTCCATCATGTCTCAAGATATGGCCTATGAGTAGGTTCGAAGATTTTCGCGGCGTTAATCAGATGATCTCTGCATTCTCTTCGGGTTTTCACCGCGTCCGTTGGGTTTTGGTGACAACAGTTTGAAGACGCTGACTGCAATGCCAGCGAAACTGTTGTCGCCAAAACCTAACGGACGCGGTGAATACCCGAAGAGAATGCAGAGATCATATGGCCTATAAGGTAGTTCCGTCTTCTTATCAATGTTTTCATGAGGCTTCTCTTCTCGCCTACTCTTCTTAGGACTTCCTCATTACTTACTTGGCCGATGTATTTGATCCTCATTATTTTTCTGTAGCACCGCATTTTGAACGCCTCTATTCTTGCTTTATCCGCTGCTTTCATCGTCCATGCCTCACTTCCTTAGAAAAGATACTAAAAATGTAAGTTCTGATAAACTATTTCGTTACTTTATGTTCAAATTTTCCTCTGTAAGTAGACACTTCTTTCGGTGGAATGCTCTCTTTGAGCCTAAGCTATTCTGCTGATAATTGCTCTTGCTTCTCCTGTCGTTAGTAATCCTGCTTCCCAAATAAGAGAATCCATCCATCTATTCCAGTTTTCGAATTCGAAGTTCTGACGCATACATATGTATGCTAATTTTCCTCAATATTCATTTTACAATCACATATTCTATCCACCCTTGTTGGTCTTTTATTTTCATAACCACGCTATTTATAAGGCTACCAAAGAAGAAAATTTTACTTTGGAAATAAAATAGATAACCCGTAACCCCCGTAACTTATGAAGGGCAATAAAAAGCAGTAGGTAGCAATAGGGAAAATTAAGATACAGTAGATAAGAGTACACAAGGCAACATAATTCATAGTTTCCATAAAATCTGACGCTAAATTTATTTGTTGGTTCTAAATATGCTCTAAATATCAGAAATCAGATTTCGGTGCCGGAATTCGATGTGTTATTTTGAAAAATGCAACCTATCACCATCTAAATAATTCTCCAATACCTACTAGGTTCAGCTGTCGACCTAAAAAATTTCATTTTTCAAAAGAAAATAGCATAAAATATTTAAACATTACGTCCCTCAGGTGACAGTGACAAATTAAAAATGAATTCGAAAGTAAATCGCTTCGAAATTCAGCTAGAAAATATGACGTTTACTG